>NC_136274.1:26217536-26230036 GCF_964187855.1 Myxine glutinosa
TAAAGTTTTTTTATGAAAAATAATGCAGATGTTTAACAATCCACCAATGCAAGTTCAGAAATGAATGCAGATCCTTTACTTTGCGATACAAACGCAATTCCCGCCATTTCCACTCACGATCGAGGCCTCCACAGTGACCGCGCCTCTTCCTCCTCCTACAACTTCGTCTAACTTCTTTCACTCAAAATGCACGAAATTCTGCTGCATGAAATTATGTAGAGGCCTCGTCGGGGGATATAAGGTAGATAAGGAAGGCGTTGTAACAGAAGATTCAAAATAAAAGTGGAAGAACATAAGGAAATGGGAGCTATTCTGGCCCCAGAGCCAAACCCGACAAACCATTGCAATACACCCCGAACGTCTACCGCCGCCACAAACTACACCATGGAATTGCAGCTGGCGCGGTTTTTTTAAACCATTGATATTAAAGTAAAACGTAGCCTAAAACCACCGGGATTTTATGCTGATTCCGAATGTGTCTAAAACTTTTCTCCGATGTGTAGTTCTTGAGTTATAAGCGGACATCCAGACAGACACACACACACACAGACACTCCTCCGTTATATATATATATATATATATATATATATATATATATATATATATATATATATATATATATATATATATATATATATATATATATATATATATGTGAAGAATCAGCTCTTCGTTTGGAAAAGAAGTCCACAAATAGCCTGAAAAATGACGCAGCTTTATTAAAAACCAACTTATACAGATCCGGAGGAGACAGACATCTACAGCAAGAGCCAGTCTCATGCCACGTCAAGCCTTCCTCAAAACACATTGATTCCCAGTCCATTTATATAGGGACACGTTTTATCAGGAAATCTCCGAGGGAACAAACAAAACTGAGAGAGGTTCCTCCCCGGTGGGCCAAGCCCCCACCGTCATCCGCTCTGTTATTCGGGGAGTCAGCCCTTCCTTATCATTCGGACCAAATGTTTCTCTGGGCTCCGAGAAAACAGAAATGTAACTCACAAAGAGTGCATGCTTGGCCAGATAAGCCCAGAGCAAATATATGGGTTCACATGAGTAATTCAAAGCATGTTTATACAGAGTCAGGCGTCGCTGTGATTAATACAAAATATATATGGTAAAAACAACAGGTTTATGTTATCTAGCCTCGAAAAAGCACACGTATACAATTTGTCCAGCATGACCTCAGCGAGCCTCTCCTCATCCAAAACTAAAACGAAGCAAAAACCCTTTATTAACTTTATGAAAATAGCATTTTTAAACCACATTTAAATCATAACACATTAGCAACCAACGTCTATAACTGAACTTTAGGCAATAACAAATCTACTACTTGACATTCCTTCCTCTTGTCTCGTCGAGACAAAGTATCTTAAGAGACAACGTGCCACATCGGGCTTTATTGAAAAATAATTGTGTAATGCGGGTATTGAAAAAATAATTGTGTAATGCGGGTATCTCCCAAGGGCATATCGTGCGCCCAAAGCGCCTCGCCCGTGCATTTGGCGAACGTGTCGTGTGGTGCGTGCTCGGAGCCTGAGGGCTCAGAACATGAAAGTCCATTAACGTTTCGGATCCACAACGAAGGTGTCTGGTCCAGATGAGGTTCTGCTCCGCCAGAGGGCCACCACCTCCCCTGCGGAACTTGCTCCCCCCACCCTTTGCAGACCCAGTCCTTGCAGATCTTCGAAGTTAATCAACGATCATGCCCATGAGGTCCCTCACGTGCTGCTGTTCTGGGGAATACATAATATTGTCAGTATCTTGTGTCTCAATTTCCTGGTCAGGGTACAGAGCGTAAAAATCCGATTCACTTGAAGCATTTGAACTTAATACATATGAAGCAAAGAGAGGAACTTCCTTTATGTCAAAGTCTCCCTTGGGCGCCTGGTCGGCTTGCGGGTCTAGGATATCCTCGTCGGGTCCCTCGACCGCCAGACCCAGCGTCGCAATCAGATCCATAGTTGGGTTTAAAGGGGGCGTGCAGCTGTCAGCTTGTAATACATAAGCAGCGTTAGCCAGTACACGCAAGGGGTTTATAGCACAAGTATCACAGTCATCACATACACCGTTACAGGCAGCAGCCAGTTCCCACATGGGATCCGCACAAGTATCACAGTCATTACAAAATTCAATGCAATTTTCTGGAGCGCCGGTCGCAACTGCCTTGTTGAAGGACCCGTTCAGGTCGACGGCCTCTGTGGTCAGAGCCATAGTCGTTGTCGGCGGCTTCTTCACTTTCCATCCTGTAAAATACTTTCTCATACAGAGGAGGACTAGAGATTTCATTAGTGCCCCCCAAATTACTACCCCGATTATCACAGCCAGTGCGGTCAATAACCACTTCACTATGGTGCCCGTCCATCCCTGGAACCAGTCAGTGAGCCAGCTAAATGTATAAGAATTTTCGCGCGCGATCCGATCGATCCAATAGTATGTCATGAGCCATAGCGGTGTCGTTTGCCACCTTTTCTAGGGCCAAAGCCAATTTGTCTATCCGGAAACTATCCATGACTGTGCCCGCTCCTGGGAAGAAGAAACCAAACACCTTTTCCCATAGACTCCCGTGTAGTTTAGTGGTTCCATCTTCGTTCATGACTGACCTCTTATAACGCCTGTCCAAGGACTTTGGGTCTAGCTCATCCAGTATCTCAACGTCAGGAAGGACTGAACCCAGATAACATGTGCCCCCCCAATTATTTGGTAAATAGGGGTAAGCCTTGTCGCCGCATATAAACATTGTCCCATGGGGTGGGACCAGGTGGGTGGATAAGCACTGGAGTCCCTTTACCACCCCATTAATCCTACTAACCCCCCTAGAGAATGTTATAGCCGTTATGTTGTGGTTGTGTTTATCTTGCAGTACTATTCGTAATGTAATCCCCGAGCTCCCTTGTCCCAGCTTCCCGGGGAGAGTGTAGGCGCATTCTGATTCTCCCATACGCAAGTGGCCGGAACCCTGGAGGCAGACCCTCCCTTTCTGTGGTTTGACCCAGACGGGGGCAGGCCTCTCGGCCACATGGGCAATCATTGACGGGCGATAATTAAATTGTCGATTGCAACTCTTGCCGTTGTCAACCCCTTCTCTTTCCAGCGTGGTGACTAAACATGGGGAATCGATAGGTTGTGAGCAGAGGTCATTGAGGGACAGAGGTAGCACTATCATGTGTATTCCTGTGGTGCCTGCTTGGGGAAAGCGCATGCACGACCAGCAGTGTGTCCTATTTTGAATTGTTGCCACTTCCCTGGCCACTTTCCAATATGTGTTTTCCCCCCTCTTTGGGGCCTTATCCTGGGGTTGCGGCGTGAGTATGTATTCGATGCATGGTATGTAGTTCTTTTCGCCACCGGCCACGCCAGGGGTCCAGACGCTGCACCGGACCTGCATAGTCATGCCTTTCTCTAGGCGCGTGCGTGTTTGTAGCTTAAAATCAGGGGTTCCCCATTGGTATCCTGGTTGGGCCAAGGTCTTAATGCTAGCTTGCCCGTCTTCCCGGAACTCTCGTTGCTTTTGTAGTACCATGCCAACGCGTCCAGGCCCTGCCGACAGTGCTAGCCAATTTATGTTCACCCAATTTGTGTGCAGGGCTTTCTGTTCGAAACATGGTAGTGATACTCTTTGTCCCCATGTTACGGTGAGGTGTCGGGTTTCGTTTTCGCATCTATTGGAATCGGAGTTTCCCCTAGCTGCTGTCGCTATCAATAGTATTGTACCTATGATTAGGCCCATCCTTACTGTGGTTGCTGTGGTGTAGTGTCTGGTGCTTGTATGGCCAACTTACAGTGCGTGGCGTGGATCCACGAGGTCTTGCCCTCGCGAAAGACTGCCGTTGGTGTAGTCAGCAACACCTGGACTGGTCCCTTCCACCTTGGTTCCAAGGCGTTCTTGCAGGTGAAGTGCTCCACGAACACCTGGTCTTTTTCCTCTGGTGGAACACCTGGTCCACAAGTCTCCTGGGAGCGCCTGGTCTACAGGTCTCCAATTCATAGATTCAATTCATTCAATTCATAGTTTCATAGAACACCTTTTCTCCAATTTCCTAATCCACTTTTTTTCAAGTGGATCCAATTTTATCCAATATTCAATTTTTTAATTCAATCCCATTTAATCCAGTCCAATTCAAATTAAATTCAATCCTTCTCTCAGCATCCCATTACCTGTTTCCAACATCAATAAAAATAAAATTATAAAATTAATAAAAAATCAATCATCTCAACTCTCAAATCGAATCAAAAAATAAAAATAAACGAAAATTACTTCAGCGAGAGTTTCAACTAGAATTAACACAAACAAACCACCATTAACCTCCATTAACACAAACAAACCACCATTAACCTCCATTAACCTCCCCCTATTATTTATTTATTTTCACGAATAAACAAATAATAGAAATAACCTGGTCTACTTCCAATTTCAATTCTGGTCAGTTCTGGTGTCTGGTCACACACAATGTTTTCCTCACCCACTGTGATTCGCTCAAAATAGATTCTCACTGTTATGTCTGAAATTCGTCTCATGAAAACCCATTCAAGAGTCCGGTGTAACAGATAGCCAAACACATAGACACGCCGAAGACCCCAGGGTACCCATCAAACTAGCTTGTCCCCAGATCCACAACACAGCGAAACATGTAACTTTACTAAAATAATCACTTACTCATAACTAATACTCATAATAACTCATAATTACTTATGTAATTACTCATGCCAATACTTACTCAAAATAATGTAATATCCCAATCTTCACCCTTTATGCAAATCGAAGCACCCCGGACAACCCACAACCAATATCAACCACTGTAGCCGCCTTCCCCTCCAGGCAGCCACACACAGCCACATACATCTCCACCCACGTCACACAAGACAACAGCCAACCAGTGTGTCCACCACACAGAAACCTTTGGCAATGCAACAACCGAACTCCCAGACAACCAACAACAAAACCCAATCCATCTCCATGGCTCATCAAGCAGTTCCAACTTAATCCAGCTTCACATACCGATTTCCCCAAAAACTCGTGAAACTTCACCCCCATTCTGGAAAAACCCTGGACTAAACCCTGACACCCTAAATAACTTCAGACCCATCTCCAATCTACCCTTTCTGTCAAAAGTTTTGGAACGTGCTGTGGCCACTCAACTCAAACATCACCACTCTGCCAATAACCTGTATGAAACATCCCAATCCGGATTCTGCTCCAGCCACAGTACTGAAACTGCTCTCCTCAAAATCACCAGCGACCTTTTCTCTCCTCTGATGCCGGCAACCTCAACATTTTCATCCTCCTCACCTCAACGCCTCCTTTGACATCATCAATCACACCATCCTCCTCACCCTGTTTAGACCAGCTTGTGCCTATTAAACCCAAATTAGTTCACCCCCAAGCCTACAAGGACCACCTACAGCACTGCAAAGATGTCCTCTACTCCACCTACTACCCTCAAATTATCCACTCTGGCTCCGGAATCCCAAAAGCACTCTTCTCTACAATAAACAAACTAAATAAACAAATAAATAAACAAACTTTACAACGTGAACAAACTCCTCAGCGCCCTGGATACCGCCACCTGTCATTCAGAGTAGACAACAGCATCTCCTTTCTGGCTTTCAGCATCTCCTTTCTCCTTTCTGGCATCCAAATAAAATTCTGGCTTCAAATCAACTTCCTCGAACTTAACTATGATAAATCTAAATTAATCTTCGTTTGCCCAAAACCACTCATAACTTTGCCCCCCAAAAAACAAGTCACATTCTTTGTATATTGCCAACATTGTTCATCGTTTAAGTATCATCCAGAACTAAAATTTTTATAAACCATCAACTTGTAGATGCATTTATTTATATCCCATTAACCCAAGAACTCTCAATTGCTTGGTTATATTTTAGTAATGTCATATATCCATATTTCTTTTCCAAAATGTTCCTGATATACACATTAATCCCATCTGTCTTTGTTTCCAGATGAACTCAAATCAGGAAATCAACACAAATCCTTATTACCTCCAATCAATCACACTGCACATCATTCCCCGTCCTTGATGGATAATTTTACATCCAGATGGGCACAGCATCCCATTTTTGATGACCCAGCCCTGAAACAAGCCCCTGGACTCCTTGCAGGCTGGACCAAAACCCCTGGACGAGGTTGCATCCCAGTACTGACTCTGCTACCTTCTTGCAAACCACTTCAACTCCATGAATTTTACATGTTTCGTGACCGGAACAAAGCACTCTGTAATCGTCAGATTGAAACTGCCCCAAACCCGTCCATATAAACTCCATTGTTGTCCTGTCCATCTCTCTGTTTGTGGATCCGGTGCAAAGTTACACAAAGTTCCCGTTTACATTTTGTGACTCACAGCTCCTGACTCCATGGAACAATGACGCCTAAGCACTCAATTAGCCCTCCCAGTACCAAAGACTTACAATCAGACCGACAGACAAACAAATAACAGAGGCATGTCGCCAGCCCCAGCACAGGACATCACCTTTCCGGGCAGGCACAATATAATCCACAGCATCGAAATGCCAATTTCTATCCGGAGCCTCGCAAAGCCAAAATCCATGCATGCGTGCTCCATCATGCAACCCGATCTGTACTCGGTGCGCCCGGCGCCCCCTATAATCAGTGAGTTATAATAACCACAATATCTCTGGCACCCAACTCGTGATACCACAATTTAATCCACGTTACTTGCATCTCTTCATCCTCCCAAATGTCCTCCATTTAACGTGACTCAAATCCATCTCAAATCCCCACAGCTCGATCGAACACGTTACTGTACTCGGCCCGGTTAAATTAAATTCCAAGCGTACTGTACCTGACGCTTCCACAACAACAAAAAACTCGATATTCTCTGTCCACTAATTATGTACATGATTTTGGTTTTACCCACAATATAATGTCCCGATATTCTCCAGATTTAAGTCCTATATATCCTGTCGTTAAAGCAACACCCTGTAGACTGACTCCGCCTGTCGTTCTTCCAAGGTTAGTGAATTATCTCCGACCTCTTTCCCTTACAAATCTCGAACAAAGGTCAACTAAACTTTAAAAGGTCAAACTTCGAATTGGTCAACACAAATGCATCGATGCATCTTCCAGCCGCCACTCCGCACTGTACCTTACTGTATGAACAAGACTTCCTGTTGGAACTTGGCTCCGGAAATTAATTACTCTGTCTTGAAATCGTTTATTTTAGCCATCTTAAATAAATCCATCCATCTATCCATCTTATAAATAACGTATTCGTCCTGTGACATTGCCTGGCATATATGTCGCAGCCGGCCACTATTCCGACATGGCTCGTCTGACATGAACGTCCGACATCCAGCAAAGTCGAAATGACCCACAATGCATTTGGGCACACATCCTCCTCTGAGAGTGGGCGAGTTATCGCCGGCACTCTGAGCAAATCTCATACAGCACACCCGTGACTCGCGGCTCGCTCGGCTCCTGTCTGAACACACAATAACTCTACTCTAACTTCCACGGAGCCGCACGGCGGAAACACAGGTTTGTACCACACTTTAATTAAACGAACATCGCCAGGATTCTCGGATAGACGTAAATTTCACAACACACATGACAAAAATCCGATTTAAATTCAGAGATCGCCGATCGACCTGGCACAACCATCTCAACGCGACGACGCCACGCCGCCCCCCGTCTTGGCGCGCACCCTCGTGCCTCCACACGAATCCCAACACTCCCTGCACGCCGCTCTATTCGCGTTCACGGCGGGGTTTACCTCACGTTGGGACATGCAGTCGGCTGTCATAACAAAGTGCGAAAAGCTGTCATAACAAATCTGCGACCTGACATGTAGTGAGCTGTCAGAACATTGAGCTGTCAGAACTCATCCCTAGCTCGTAAACATCGCAAAAAAACAGGATCTCCGACGCTTGACCTCTCTGACCCAAAATGCACTATATGACACCAATTCCAAAGGTGAGCTGCCTCAGCGATACATCCCACACATACAATCCACAATATCTGCCATTGAATGAACTCTTCAATTCAAGTAAAACACACACTTCGACCCAAACTCTGAACCTCCAGTTCCACAAACTCCAAACCTCCGTCCGACTGCCGCTCGAAAGACAAAGCAGCCCATCCTGCAACCATCTCCAAGAAACCGTTTCATATCAACAGTAGGTCGACAAGGGCACTCCGAGTGCTTTCCTGACCCGATTTATATCAATTCGCTTCCCAAACAACTCCCAAACAGATGAAAATCCGGACTCAGTTCAGGACCTCGCCTGTTCTCTCGGATAGACGCTAAAATGGACATTCCCGGCCTGAATTTCCCGCACGTCGAGCAGATCACTTACAAAGCTTCACACCGAAACCCTCTGCTTTGCATATGTCATACAGACAAATACATTGGCTAGATACACACGTCAATTAACATCCCAATATACATTCATTCCTCATTCATATACTCATAGAAGTCTCCCAGACTTCGCGCGAAACTCAGATCGACTCAAATCATGCCTTTCTCCAGCCACTCCCAAACAATCTTTGCTCATTCATGTTACGTCTCTCATTCAAGGAAAAGGATTTTTGGGACGGGTTGGACGGGGGTTGGTTGAGGTGAAAAAAGGGAAGGCAGGGCGGGGTGTTGGGGTGTTGCCTAGAGCCCCGGGACTGAGCTCAGGTCTTGGAGGGGTGGGGGGTGTTGCCTAGAGCCCCGGGACTGAGCTCAGGTCTTGGGGGGTTGGGGGGTCTTGGTCTGGTATCTGGTCCAGCGGCATCACTCGCTGATTTACTTGTTTAACTGCTTACTTACTTGTCCTCTGTCCTGTAGCTTCAATAACTATAGCTGCAATGCTTAAAATTTCAATATTTCAAAAACCATTCCTGTCCTTCTCACCCTGTGGCCACCTGGCCCATTTCCTGTGAGCTTATTTATTTTCTCTTGTCCACCAGGTCCTGGCCTGTTTCTATCTGGACCTCTGTTGCTTTGGCCTTCTATCTAAGTTAGCCACAGCCCTTCGTTCCCTGGCATGCAATGGCATACCCCATCTTGTCTCTGGGCTGTTCCTTCCTGGAAAAATCTTGGCCACCTGGCTTCAGCCTATATGGCTGTCCGACCTCATTTTCCCCTCCTGGTGCTAACTGTAACTTTAAGCTTACTGTTAAGTCCTTCCTGGTATCCTTACTTGTTTATCCTGGCTTTAACAAAGCCACGTCATTCTGAGGCCTAAAATGAGCCTTTACTTACAATTTCTGTTCGAGTGCAGGCATCGCGGAAGACAAGGAGACTGAACCCGCTTGAGGGAGGAAGGTACGAATTTGGAATAATAGCCCTCTGATATAAAACAACTCCCACCTTTAATCAAATCCGCGTGCCGGCGCGCCTCAGGCAGCCTTCCTCCTGTCCCTCGGGCTCCGTTTCCCGTCGTCCGGTGCTGACCCCACTCCTGGTACCATCTGTGAAGAATCAGCTCTTCGTTTGGAAAAGAAGTCCACAAATAGCCTGAAAAATGACGCAGCTTTATTAAAAACCAACTTATACAGATCCGGAGGAGACAGACATCTACAGCAAGAGCCAGTCTCATGCCACGTCAAGCCTTCCTCAAAACACATTGATTCCCAGTCCATTTATATAGGGACACGTTTTATCAGGAAATCTCCGAGGGAACAAACAAAACTGGGAGAGGTTCCTCCCCGGTGGGCCAAGCCCCCACCGTCATCCGCTCTGTTATTCGGGGGAGTCCGCCCTTCCTTATCATTCGGACCAAATGTTTCTCTGGGCTCCGAGAAAACAGAAATGTAACTCACAAAGAGTGCATGCTTGGCCAGATAAGCCCAGAGCAAATATATGGGTTCACATGAGTAATTCAAAGCATGTTTATACAGAGTCAGGCGTCGCTGTGATTAATACAAAATATATATGGTAAAAACAACAGGTTTATGTTATCTAGCCTCGAAAAAGCACACGTATACAATTTGTCCAGCATGACCTCAGCGAGCCTCTCCTCATCCAAAACTAAAACGAAGCAAAAACCCTTTATTAACTTTATGAAAATAGCATTTTTAAACCACATTTAAATCATAACACATTAGCAACCAACGTCTATAACTGAACTTTAGGCAATAACAAATCTACTACTTGACATATATATATATATATATATATATATATTGTAGCGGCTGCCGCTGGGGTTTCACAATCGCCTTGCACCTATCAAGGACGCGGAGCGATCACCATGCCGGGCTCGTCCAGGACACCCGGGCAGGCCCGCGCTCAACTTGCCAGGCCTCGGTCGGGACGCCCGGGCATGCCCGGGCATGCCCGGGCAGGCTCGCCCTCAACTTGCCAGGCCGCAGCCAGGACGCTGGGCCACGCCCCCTGGCGCCGGGCCTGGGCAAACCCCCTGGGTTAATAGATATATATTGCTGACCGATAAACGGGTTTTCAGAGTGCCTGAGTGTTTGATTTCAATAAAGCAACTCAGATGAATTCCAGCTTTTTGTCGCGTCCATTCTTCTGATCGACGTGGGAGCCCCAGCTCCTTCATTGGTGACCTATCGACATGGACACGGCAGTCGCCCTTAAACTGCCTACCTTCTGGGAGGCTCACGCTGCGGTTTGGTTCGCACAGGCGGAGTCCCTGTTCGCCCTGCGAGGCATCACGGCCGACGACACCCGCTTCCACCATGTGGTAGCTGCGCTCGAGTCGGCTACCGCAGCCCGCGCCCTGAGCCTCCTCGAAAGCCCGCCAGCCGCTGACAAATACGGCGCGATTAAGCAGCTTCTCCTCGATGCTTTCGCCCTCCCATCGGCGGAACGCGCACGGCGCCTGCTCGAACTGCCTGAGCTCGGCGACACGCGCCCTTCCGAGCGAATGGACTACATGCTTTCACTGCTCGGCGAGCACTCTCCGGCATTCCTGTTCCGGGAGCTGTTCCTCCGTCAGCTGCCTAACCCGGTACGCCTCGCCCTGGCAAGCACGACGATCACAGATCCCCGGGCCCTTGCCAGAGAAGCCGACAAGATCTCCGCTGCAGGACGGCGCATCGCAGCGGCGACATGGGACCCACCGCCGTCCGACGCAACAACCATGGCGCCCGAGCACCCGGCACGGTCGACGGCCGAACTGCCGACACAATTGGCGGCCGCTCTACCGTGCCGACCACCTCCACCCGACCAAGCGTGGTGTTACTATCATGCCAGGTTCGGACAAAAGGCCCGGACATGCCGACCCCCGTGCACCTTCGGCAGGCCGGGAAACGGCCGGGCCGGCGTTCATTACCAGCCATGAGCGCCGGCCATACGGGCAACTTACTGTTCATCACGGATAAAGCGTCCGGACGGCGCTTCCTGTGCGACACCGGCGCCCAACTGAGCGTCATACCCGCCTCTGACCAGGACAGGCAATCCGCGGTTTGCGGCCCCTCCTTAGTTGCGGCCAACGGATCGACTATCCGCACCTTCGGCCCGCGCAACATCACCCTCTGCTTCGGCGGCCAACGCTTTGCTTGGACGTTTGTAACCGCCAACGTGCCCGTGGCTCTGCTAGGCGCCGACTTCCTCTGCGCACACGGACTGCTGGTGGACGTCCAACGGCGTCGTTTAATCAACGCTGAAAACTTCAGCTCCCTGGTATGCACATTGAGCAGCTCCGCGCCGACCGAGCTGGCATGCACCGTCCCGGCGGCGAACGAGTTTGCTCGCCTGCTCACGGAGTTCCCGGCCCTCACGCGGCCGACGTTTTCGGCCGTCGCAGTACGGCATGGGATCGAGCACCACATACCAACCACGGGCCCGCCGGTCTACGCCAGGGCCCGCCGCCTCGACCCAGCCAAGCTCGCCGTAGCGAAGGCCGAATTCGACGCGTTGGAGCACCTCGGCATCGTGCGGCGCTCCGATAGCGCGTGGGCCTCGCCACTGCACATCGTGCCAAAGCCGGGGGGTGGATGGCGCCCGTGTGGCGACTACCGCCGTCTGAATGACGCGACCACCCCCGACAGGTACCCGATCCCGCATATCCAAGACTTCTCCGCCCGTCTGGCGGGACGGGTCATTTTTTCGAAAATTGATCTCATACGGGGATATCACCAGGTACCTGTCAGGGCGGCCGACGTCCCTAAAACGGCAGTCATCACGCCGTTCGGCTTATTCGAATTCTTGCGGATGCCGTTTGGTCTCAAGAACGCGGCTCAGGCGTTCCAGCGCTTGATGGACGGCGTGCTGCGTGACCTGCCGTTCCTTTTCGTTTACCTGGACGACATCCTCGTCGCCAGCACGTCCCGGGCCGAGCACCTCCTCCACCTCCGAACACTGTTCGAGCGCCTCAGCGAGCACGGCCTCATCGTCAACCCGGCCAAATGCCACTTCGGCACGACGGCCGTTGATTTTTTGGGCCACCACATCACCAAGAACGGGGCCGTGCCGCTGCCAACCAAGGTCGAGGCCATCACCACGTTCCCGCGTCCCCGCACCATAAAGGCCCTGCAGGAATTCCTGGGAATGGTGAATTTTTATCACCGC
>NC_136274.1:26835036-27085036 GCF_964187855.1 Myxine glutinosa
CAGACTGCAGGAAGCTGAATGAGCGCTCCAAATCGCCGCTGCTCCTCTAAATCGCCAGCGCCCCCCTGAAAGTTCCCAGCACTCACTGGGTGGGGGGGGGGGGGGGGGGCAGTAGGGACCACTTGGAGAACCTATACTTTAGGTCGAGGAACTATGTTTTGAGGTTTACAATTTAAACTAGAACGCCACTCAGTAGAGCGCATACTCCCGCCGCATACTCCCGCCGTGGGTTTAGTTGGAATTATACGTTTTGTTTAACATCCCTTCTCCCCAAAACAATAAATGAAAAAGAAAGTAGGCCCTAACTGTCAGAGAATTAATTTTGATATATCTCAATTAGAGGAGAAAAACATAATTTAAGAATATAAGGTTTAATACAGTAAAACAGAAAAAAAATCTTTCCCCAAAAAAATTCCTGGATCCAGAATAATATCCTAAGCTTCACCACAACATAATCAATTCTTCCTTATCCCAAGGGCAATCGTCCCACCAACTTTCATCCAAATCCGTTCAGAACTTTTCCAGATATCTTGTGCACACACACACACACACACACACACACACACACACACACACACACACACACACACACACACACACACACACGATCGAATGCATTACTCCCTGGCGGGAGTAATAAACCTGAAAATCGCAGAGCCAGAACCAGAATTATTTATTTGGTCTGGGAAGCCCATGTGAGGTTTCATTTTCTTCAGCCTCTCACAACCCTGGGTGAATATGATCTTTAAAAAAAAAAAAAAGTTTGAATTTTGCCAAATCTGTTTTATTAGTTTATTAATATACCTCAGCCATTGACAAATCTGGAATTATAATATTATTTGAGGTTCAAATTAACCCGGGAGATTGTGTCAAACGATGCCTGCAAGTCTGTACATGTGATAAATAATTAATCGTCTACAGTCGAAGACTTCTTCACGCAATAACTTCGAGCTTCCAGACAGTACATCCAATCATCTTCAAATTTTGCACACTTGTTACTCCATGACTTTTACTACACTATGAAGTTTCACGTCGATCAATAAAGTGGTTCAAGAGATAGTCACGTGAAAAAAATAAGTACACCCCATGTAAAGTTTTGACTTTCAACATATTTCAACATACAGCTATTTGATCTTCATTTCAACAATATTAAGAGATAAAGGTGATATAATATAACAAATATCATGAAACATTTACATTTTGTAGTCAATTGTATAATTTAAATAAACATAAATGCAAATTTCGCATGTGGAAATGGAAGTACACCCTTGGCTCTAATAGGTGGTATTGCCCCCTTTGGCAGAAACAACCTCAAGTAGGCGTTTCTTATAACTGTCTACCAATCTCTGACATCGACTGGGAGAAATTTTTGCCCACTCCTCCATGCAGAACTCTTTCAGCTGTGCGATGTTTGAGGGGTTTCTTGCATGCACAGCTCGTTTCAAATCCCCCCACAACATCTCGATGGGATTTAGATCCGGGCTTTGACTTGGCCATTCCAGAACCCTCCATTTCTTTCTTTTCAGCCATTCCTTGGTGGATTTACTGGTATGTTTAGGGCCATTGTGATGTTGCAAGGTCCACCATCGGTTGAGCTTCAACTTTCTGACGAATGGCCTCACATTATCCTCAACCACCCTCTGGTACAATGTAGAATTCATAGTGGATTCTATGATGGTGAGCTGCCCAGGCCCTGATGCAGCAAAGCTGCCCGAAACCATAATATTTCCACCACCATGCTTTACAGTTGGTATCAGGTTCTTGTGGTCAAATGCTGTCTTTGGTTTTCGCCAAACATGTCTTCTGGTACTGTGGCCAAATAGCTCTACCTTTGACTCATCTGTCCAGAGCACATTGTTCCAGAAGTTCTGGTCTTTGCCAAGGTATTCATTGGCAAACTTTAGTCTTGCCCTGATGTTCTTTCTGGACAGCAAAGGTTTCCTCCTGGCACATCTCCCATCTCGATCAAATTTGTGCACCCTCTTTCTAATGGTGGACTCGTGCACTTTGACATCAACAGTGGCAAGAGCTACCTGGAGGTCCCGTGATGACATTCTGGGGGTTCTTAGAGACTTCTTTCAGCATCTTGCGGTCTGCTCTCCGGCTGAACTTGCTGGGGCGGCCTGGCCTGAACAAGTTGGCAGTTGTTTGGAATCTTTTCCACTTGCAGATGATCTTCCGGACAGTTGAATGATTGATTTCAAATTGTTTGGAGATCTTTTTAAATCCCTTCCCAGACTCGTAGGCATCTATAACCTTCTTTCTGAAGGCCTCAGAGCTCTTTTGCTCTAGGCATGGTGACGCCACACAAATTCAACAACAAAGAGCAAACCAAACTAAATGTCTGAGGTTTAAATAAGACAGGTTCCTCCAAGATCCTCTCCAACGATGTTTTGATCATTTGCACCTGAGCTGGTGCACCTGATTCTAATTTTAGGTATTTGAAGTAGTGATAAATGTAGGGGTGTACTTACTTTTTCCACATGTGAAATTTGCATTTATGTTTATTTAAATTCTACAATGGACTACAAAATGTAAATGTTTCATGATATTTGTAATATTATATCACCTTTATCAATATTGTTGAAATGAAGATCAAATAGCTGTATGTTGAAATATGTTGAAAAAGTCAAAACTTTACATGGGGTGTTCTTATTTTTTCACGTGACTGTATAAATCTTTTTATTTAAGTATTTGCGTTTAATTAACGATGTCTGCCAAACCACGTGACCTATCGCAAATTCCAAAAGGACATTTTAGTAGACTGATATGCTGAACAGATCTGTGAAGTTTCCCCTCGATTGGATCACAAATGAGGGAGGAGCTAGGTTTTAAAGGTTTGTGATTAAAAACGTCATAACTCTGAAACCATGTGATGCATGACGTCATGCTCGCCGACCTTTTTGGTCGTTATGGGTATGCGATTCTGCCTGCAAAGTTTGGCCTCGATCTGTTCAGGCGTTTTGGAGAAAATTGGATGTTTTTCACTCAAAACAATATGGCGACCGAACTACGTGACCTGTGACGTCATAATTACCATTAATATATTCTGCAGACCGAGTCCCTCCTATGGTTAAAATTTGCTCTCAATCGGTCCAATTATTGCAGAGAAAAGGGTTTTTAAAGGAAAACAGAAGAAAAAAAAATTCCTGGATCCGCAATAATATCCTGAGCTTCACCAAAAACTAATGAATTCTTCCTTATCCCAAGGGCAATCATCCCACCAACTTTCATCCAAATCCGTTCAGAACTTTTCCAGATATCTTACACACACACACACACACACACACACACACACACACACACACACACACACACACACACACACACACACACACACACACACACACACACACACACACACACACACACACACACACACACACACACACACACACACACACACACACACACACACAAGGAACACGAGCGAATGCATTACTCCCTGGCGGGAGTAATAAAGTTGAATATGGATCGTTGTGAAATTAACATCATTTACAGCAATCCTTCAAATTATTTATATTTAAGTTGAGGAACGACCAATACTGTACAATTAATTTAATGCATTTTTTAACAAGAATTGAAAAGGAGAAATAAGTATTGAAAATCACAAGAGATAGAATTGTGAGAAACAAAAGTAGAAAAACAAGTGTGTATATGTGTGTGTCTGTGAATAAAAGAGTTAGAATTGTGAGGAACATAAATGAAAAAACGAGGTGTGTGTCCGTCCATGTGAAATATTTCTGGTTCCACATACAAAAGCCAGAACGTTGTCCTCCTGTTGGTCGTGCGACATTTCAGCTTATTCATTCCAAGCTCTAAATGTGGGCAAGGCCCGATACACAGCTGCCTATTCTGCTTGAGAGACGCCATGAAGTCTTGACTTGCACAATGTGACAGGACAGCCGGCTTTCTGACCCACGCTAAATTGCACGACGTGTCCTTCTCCCATTAACCCATCACTCCCTCCCTCAAAAGCTTTTGTTTTCTCCATTTTAGTGAGGTCGTGGCTGTGGAGATGGTGTCTGCTCTCAATACCGCTATGTCCCGTCTGCGTATGATCTGGGAAGTCATCGGGATACCCGAAGATAAGAGGATGGAGAGAACGCGGGTTGTAAAGGCGTACATCGAGGTGTGTGTGTGTGTGTGTGTATTCAACTCGTACCTGATTATTTTAGTTTTGCTGTCTGACATATCCATTGTTGTTGGAAATGTCTGGAGGCTTCCACGACCATGCTTGTGGTTCTGTGACGTTACGTGGCCGTGATGTACTCTCGTATGTATCGAATGCACTTAATGGGTTTTCAAGGTTTATTGTCTGCAGTTGTCCATAACCGCGTGGTCTTATGTTTGTCTTCCTCGCCTTCCTTTTGTTGATCTGTGGTCCCTGGTGTGGGCGGGTGTTTTGGTGGAGCGCTTGGTAGGATTCGTGGTTGAGGTCGGGCTTGTGATGCTGGCAGGACTTGCTGAGCAACATGATTGGTGAGGAGGAGGTGTTGCAGAAAAGGCTAGAATCTTCGGTGGCGAAGAACTCCAAAGAGGTCGCTCTTCTCTGCAACGATCTTGATCTGCCCCCCTTCAAGGTACACCTGCGCACTCATTTTTCCCTATTATTTATTTCTTCCTTAATCTTTAAATCTTCTATGACGGAGTTGAGAAGACCTGTTTAAGCCACAACAATGTCCTTGAGTCGGGAGATGTTTAATTGTTTAATTTAAACCTTTTATTTTAATTTTAACCTATTGTCATTTATACCCTCTGCTTTGAAGGACAGGAGGGAAAGGGGCAGCCCGGAGGACAAAGTCGGGGTAGTGTGAGTGTCAGACAGACGGACAGTGGTCCTTTCAGTCTTTTTATTTCTGTGTTTTGTTTTTTTGTTTTTTTTAGCTCCTTTTTTCCCTACTAATGTGTCCCCTTTGGACGTTTAGATCCTTTTGACGATGAGGCCCATTTAAACCCTTTTGCCATGTACATCCTTTGACCCTAATTACTTTTGGAACGTACCTTTTGGACCCCATTGTCCTATAGACCTTTAAATCCCTATTGACCCCTTACACCTGTGGACCCTTTTGACAACAAGAAGTTTTAGACCTCCAAAGACCTTTTAGTTATTCGTGGCCCTTTTAGTCCTTTAAGACTTTCAACACTTTAGACCCTTACACCCTTTACACCCCTTTAGGGTTTATGGGTCCTTTCACTGGACAAATGGTAAAGGCACATTTTTCATAAATTCTGCACCCGCTCATCCGACATGGTTTTCAGACATCCGACATGGTTTTCAGACATCCGACATGGTTTTCAGACATCCGACATGGTTTTCAGACATCCGACATGGTTTTCAGACATCCGACATGGTTTTCAGACATCCGACATGGTTTTCAGACACAAAATAATTGTTACCTATCAGGCCTTTCAGCCACCACGCCCACGCGCCCATGATTTTACATCGAATCAAACTGAAAATCAACTTTTATCACCCAATCTACCCCACCTATGACCACCCTCCAGAAGATAAGTGTCTGTCCCACTTGGGACTATTCATTATATCATTGTTGCTGAAAGTGTTTTGCTCGTGATGGACAGTGGTTTAATTGGCCATGTGGGTGTGTTCGACCAATGACTGTGGTCATTGCACCCAGACCTGTGCTCAGAATCGGCCGTTGCCATTTTGAGCAAAGCTTGTAAGAATGGACCGTGGGATGTTGTCCTGGAGTGTTTTGGTTTGATCCATCGGTGGAGTTGTTGTGGAAAACTTTACGTAGTGTCGCTCATGGATGAACCATGGTGGCCGTGGGGATTTCGTTTTAACCAAGCATTGTTCTTTTGTGTGTTTGTGGTTTAAAACGTGACAGCAAAGCACTCATTCCAAGTGTCTTCCTGGAAATGCATACACCCGGTCCTGCTGGATTGTACGTTTGAAAAGGTGTATGTGACAATTTGATGTGCTATCACTCCAGAATGACAGTCACTGAGTGGTTGATTTATCTGTCTGTTCTTTTTTTTTAAATGTTGTTGTTTGCCGTTGCTTCAGGTCGATAAAGGGACTTCGGTGCTGCAAACAGAAACGGACCTGAGGACGAAGGCCTCATGTTTGTGGGTCGAACGTCGGACCCGGTTACAGCGTCACAAGGATCTGCGGCGTGGCCTTGAGCGCCTTGCACTCTGCTTGGGTACATGTCCGAGTCCCGACTTGGATAGGTCTGGCCCGGGCTCTTTGCCACATGGGACGACCATCTCCGCGGATTCCATCTTGAACCGTCCGTCGCCATCTTTGAAGCACTTGGCTGAAATGGAGAACGAGTTGCAGAAGATGGAGGAGGAAAAGGTGGAGTTTAGTGATGGGAAATCGTGGTGTAACCTTGTTCTTCTTTGACATGTTCAGTTTGAGATATGCATGCATATGTTAAACTGCCTTGTGGATAATGACATTTCCCTGTGGAATTTTGTTTTCTTAATTCCAAATCCCTTTGGTTTTTCCTTTGTGCAACAGTCGAGGAGAGAGGCTGTGGTTTTATCATTACGCAAGCGAATTAATGGAATCTTGATGGAGCTGGAGGAAAAGCCAGATGATAGCATGGAGGTGGAGACGACGGTCGAATGTGGCCTTACAAATGATGATCTGCAACGGCTCAAAGATTTCACAGAACGGGTGACGTCTTGTTTTTTTTCGCTGGGCAGGAATGATCATCTCATTTGCTTCCTTTATTCTCAACTAGGGCATGCCCGTACTATATATATATATCTAAAATTATATCCCCCCCCTCTATTTACATGAAATGGTTTGGTCCAAAGCGAACGGCTTGCGAGTACGGTGACAATCCCCCCCCTCTATTTACATGAAATGGTTTGGTCCAAAGCGAACGGCTTGCGAGTACGGTGACAATCCCCCCCCCTCTATTTACATGAAATGGTTTGGTCCAAAGCGAACGGCTTGCGGAGTTTGGTAAAGAAATCGCCATCGCGTGCACAAACGCGCAGGAAAGCGAATGAATCGCAAATTAGTTTTAATTAGTTTTAAAACATAGTTTAACGGCAACATAGTTTTCCAACGTGAAATAAATGAATACGCTCTCAAATGTGCCGTCCGAGGCAGAGTCTGTTCGCCACGTTCGGCACACGTGATAGCTCGCTGCTCTCTGATTGGTTGAATCGTTTTTTGGACATAGCTCGGTAACTACTTCTCCGATTAATATGAAACCTTGAAAAGGCACATCCTCGGGTCCCCAGCAATATACCTGGCAAGTTTCAAGTATATCGGACCCGTGGTTGTCGAGAAACAGCGGTCACAGACAAACATACAAACATACAAACATACACACAGAGATTACTGGAATTATAGATAGATTAAGACTTCAAGTTCTTCATCATTGATTATGATTAGAGCCTGTCCGACACATCGGTTTAACCGTTCTATTGGTCATCATTCGGCTTAAAACAAAAAATAAACGTCCTGAACGTTGGCCTTCCTTAATCATGTCTGACTCACTCGTATTGTGTATTTCTTGCAAAATCGTACACTTGGTTTGTATTTTTTACCTTTGCAGGAGGAAGAGGTTTGTTTCTTTGTCTCTGTCCGCACAGAACAAGAATGCTTTTCTCTGTAACCGTTTTTTAAAATTTCATTATTAAATTTTTTTTTTTTTTGTATACAAGATCGAGGCTCGTGAAAGAGGCAACATTAATCACACAATACATGAATTTGAATCAAACAAAACGGTTTTGAATCGAACAAAAAAGTCAAACAGACACATAAAAACACAAAATAAGGGGAGCGGTAGACAAGATGGGGAGAGAGGGAAGGACACAAACACAACATTTGAGAGCAGGGATATCGAGAGAACTGTGGGAGGGAGGGCTTGGGGGGAGGTGGGAGAGGTATAAAATATATGAGCACAGCAAGGACTTCCAGGAAAGAAGTTGGAATTTCAAAGGAGTGGATCTGGGGTGAATTAGTGGGGGTTGAAAAGATCAAGGTTTTGAATGGGGGAAGACAGATGATGGTGAACAGCTGTTTTAAAGACCTGGAGGGAGGAGTGGGATTGAAGGGAGTGGGGGAGTTTGTTCCAGAGGCGGGAGAAAAGGGGGATGAAAGAGTGAAGGTGAGCAGAGATTTCTGTTTTTTCAAAACCAAAGGTGCATCTCCTGCTGTAGAATTTCTTTCAATGATTATGACGTCATAGGTCATGTGGTACTGGTGCCATCTTGGGGAAAAAAAAAATACGAAAAAAGTAGCACCTCCATATTTCCAAAAGTTCTGTGGCGAAAAAAATGGGGCATTGAGCATTGAGACATAAAGAACTCCATGTGAAATAAAATATGTAAATGATGTCATGGGTTCCTCCATTATGACATCATAATCCAATGAAGATGAAATCTCTTGTCATCTGAGGTTAAATTGGTGGAGGAATTAAATAAATTGTCATCAGTCACGTGGTTCGGCCCCCATATTTTTACCCTCACCAGTTCGATATTGCATTTGGGTCTGTCTTGTTACT
This sequence comes from Myxine glutinosa, assembly GCF_964187855.1. Classification (NCBI taxonomy): domain Eukaryota; kingdom Metazoa; phylum Chordata; class Myxini; order Myxiniformes; family Myxinidae; genus Myxine; species Myxine glutinosa. The sequence continues at coordinate 26,843,532 of NC_136274.1, forward strand.
TGGCCCAAAGTTTTTTTTTTTTTTTTTTTTTTTTTTTTTTTTTTTTTTTTTTTTTTTTGGCAAGTATGTTGATCACTCCGGTTTGTTTGTTTGTGACTTGGCAAAAAAAAATTTTTTTTTGCGTGTGTGTGCGTCTGTGTGTGTGTGGTGTGTGTGTGTGTCTGTGTGTGTGTGTTTGTCTCTGTGTGTGTGTCTGTGTCCACTCACTTATACTTGCCTACAGGTCACAATTTGAATCTGATCTTCACGAAACTTCACCAAATGGTAGTGTGTGGCCCGACAAAATCCTGTATATTTTTGAGGTCAAAAGGTCAACATAGGCCATAGGTCAACCACTTTTTCCAATTTCTAAAATCCTCAATTTTCATTCGATTGACTTAATTTGAATGTGAGTTACATATCGGCTGAATAAATTCAACCACCAACTGTTTTTGAGATCGGCATAGGCCCAAAGGTCAACAACAATTTCTAAAATCCTCAATTTTCATACAATTGACTTGAAAATTGAATGAGATTGACATATCAGTTAGCTGAATTCAACCAACTATTTTTGAGGTTAACATAGGCCAAAGGTCAACCACTTTTTTGAAATGTCTAAAAATCCTTGAAATTTACTTGAAATTTGAACTTTAAATCAATTTTTGAAATTTGAAAAGGATTGTCATATCAGCCAACTTGATTCAACCACCAACTATTTTTTGAGGTCAACATAGGCCAAAAGGTCAACATAGGCCAAGTTTTTAACATTGTCAATTTTCATCAGATTAACTTAAACTTTGAAGATGACACATAAAACCGCATGTCAGGTCACTGAATTCAACCACGAATTATTTTTGAGGTCAAAAGGATGCTCCAGAGTGCCATTATACTTTGTTCTGTTTTGCCAAGTGTCGCTCTGAGGTTTTTATTTTTATTTATTTATTATTATTATTATTATTTTTTTTCATTTGTTACTTGCCGGGAAAGATTCCAGCAAGTATGTTGATCAGTTGGTTTATTACTTGCCGGAAAAGAAAAGATTCCAGCAAGTATGTTGGTTGGTTGGTTTGTCTGTTTGTTCACAGTACACCGTTGCACGTAGAATCGCCAAACTTTACACACATTTGTCTTGCCCTGGAATAGACTGTGCCCAATTGATGACGTCATCGGTCACGTGGTTCGGCCGCCATCTTGGAAAAACCGAAAAACTTTGCACCTCTATCTCGGTGCTGAATAGAAAAAATTGACGGCTCATTGTAAAGAACTCCCCATGGGGAATAAAATATGTTGATGATTATCATCGGTCACGTGGTTCGGCCGCCATCTTGGAAAAACCGAAAAACTTTGCACCTCTATATCTCCGAAAGTGCTGAATAGAAAAAATTGAGACATGGCTCATTGTAAAGAACACTTCATGGGGAATAAAATATTTTAATGTCATAGGTGCCTCCATTATGACGTCATCATTTGACAAGTACAAAACGTCATCCGATCAAGATGAAATTTCTTGATCATAATCTCGGAATAAATTAGTTTAGAAAACAAATAATGATGACGTCATCTATCACATGGTTCGGCCGCCATATTTGTCCAAAATGGCCAATAAAAAAAGGATATTCCATCAAGTCCTCGATCTCTGACCGATTTTTCATATGTTTGTTTGTCTGTCTGCGCAGCACTTTGTCTGCACCATTGCACGTAGAAGCGCCAAAATTTACACACCTATTTCTTGCCCTGGATTAGACTGTGCCCAATTTTTACCTTTCTTGGCCCAAGGCCTCCATTATGACGTCATAATTTGATAATTTGACAAGTACAAAACTTCATCCAATCGAGATGCAATTTCTTGAGCGCCATGTCAGCATAAACTGTTGGAGAAAAAAAAATAAATGATGCCGTCATCGGTCACGTGGTCCGGCCGCCATCTTGGAAAAAACGAAAAACTTGATCCAAAATGGCCGATTTTAAAAAAGTACATTTCGGCAAGTCCTTGGTCTCTGACCGATTTTTCGTTTGTTTGTCTGTCTGTCCACACAGAAGGAGAATGTTTTTCTCTAACTGTTGGTCCGATTGCCAAGAAATTTTCACCGTCAGAGCACCTCCTGAATAAAATTTTAATGACAATTGTAACGTCATCGGTCATGTGCTATGGGCGCCATCTTAGAAAACCCGAAAAACTTTTCACCTCTATCTCCGAAGCCACTGCATGGGGGGAAAAAAAAGAAAGAAATATGGCTCATTGTCAAGTACTCCTCATGGGGAACAACTTGTATTAATGATGTCATTGGTGTCTTTTATGACGTTGTGGCAGGCACAAGGGTCAATAATTCCGCGCACCAGTGGGTGGCGCGAGCGTCCAGGTGGGGAACTGAAATACATGCCCCGCCTTTCGGCCGATCGGCCACGCCCGGGGGCAAGGCGTGGCCTCGGGACTCCCGAATGTGCGGATGGGTGTACCGTTGGCGGCAAGCAAAGCAGGGCCCCGGCCCGCGGCTTGCTTGTCGGACGCGGAGGCAGGGAGGACGCTTACCTGCGCTCCCATGTCACAAAGAAAACGGCGCCCGAACGAGGTGTCCTTGATGAACAGGAGGCTGCCGGAATGGCCGACGCTCATGGCCGCAAGTGAGCGCCGGCCCGGTAAAGGGTCAATAATTCCGTGCACCAGTGGGTGGCGCGAGCGTCCAGGCGGGGAACTGAAATACATGCCCCGCCTTTCGGCCGATCGGCCACGCCCGGGGGCAAGGCGTGGCCTCGGGACATATATGCGGGCTCTAAGCTTGAGCCCACCCAGTGCTGATATGCGAGCTTGTAATAAAGACTCAAGACCAGCTCCGCCGAGGCGCCGTCCTGAGGCCCAGCAGGACCCAGGGGAGCCTGTCGGCCCAGCTGCCATCGCGGAGGCTGGCCCGGAGGCGGGGCTGGGGGGTGCCGGGGGTCTGACCGCCAGGGGGCAGCCTCAACGCGGAGGCAGAGCTGCTTGCGGGGGGTGGTCCAGATCGAGGTGGGTCGGCTTGAGGCGGTCCACGGAGATACGATCCGGGGCACCGCCGATGTCCATGGTGAAATGTTTGTCCCCGGTCTCCAGCACGCGGAAGGGCCCGTCGTACGGGGGCCGTAGCGGTGCCCGGTGGGCGTCGTGCCGGACGAAAACGTACTCCGCCGTGCGAAGCTCCGGGGCGATGTGGTAGGCCGTGGTGCGGTGCAGTTTGATGCCGAGCCCTTGCGCCACCGCGCCCCAGAGCTCCGAGGTGAACTGGGGGCCGCGGTCGGACGAGATGTCCGAGGGGGCACCGAACCGGGCAACCCAAGTGGCGCTGAAGGCTTGCGCCACATCAGCCGCAGACGTCGCTGCCAATGGCATGGCCTCCGGCCACCGTGTGGTGCGGTCCACCATGGTGAGGAAGTGGGTGAACCCCCACGAGGGGGACAGAGGTCCCACCAAGTCGACGTGGACGTGGTCATGGTCGAACCGATGCTCGGGCACCATAAACGGGGCCAACGGGGCCTGGGTGTGGCGGTGGACCTTTGCGCGCTGGCACGCGAGGCACGTCCTGGCCCAGTCGCGGACATCCTTCCTGAGGCCATGCCAGACGAACTTCGCCACGACAAGCTTCTGGGAGGCCTTCGTGCCCGGGTGGGAGAGGCCGTGGATGGCATCGAAAACCGGGCGCTGCCAGCCAGCGGGCACAATGTGGCGAGGCCGGCCGAGGGAGACGTCGCACAGGAGGGCGGCGCCCGCGACATCGAACGGCACCTCGGTGACGCGGAGGCCCGTGACGGCGGTCCGCAAGGCCTGGACGCCGGGGTTGGCGGTCTGGTCCTCCGTCATCTGGGCATAGTCGATCCCGAGGTGGACCGTGTGCGCGACGGACCGGGAAAGGCAATCCGCCACCGGGTTGTCTTTACCCGCGACGTGATGGATGTCCGTCGTGTACTCGGACACGGCAGTGAGGTGACGTTGCTGCCAGGCCGACCATGGCTCGGCGACCTTGGCCATCGCGAACACAAGAGGCTTGTGATCAACGAAAGCCGTGAACGGGCGGCCCTCGAGCAGGTGGCGGAAGTGTCGGACCGCCAGGTGGAGGCCGAGCAGCTCGCGGTCGAAGGTGCTGTAGCGGCGTTCGTGCGGGCGAAGCTGCCGGCTAAAAAACGCCAGGGGCTGCCAAGCACCACGCACCCACTGCTCGTGCACCGCGCCCGGCCCAGCTGCCGTCGTGGAGGCTGGCCCGGAGCACGGCCTTCATCGAGCGATGAAAGCGCTCGCACAGGCCGTTGGCCTGGGGGTGGTAGGCCGTGGTGCGGTGCAGTTTGACGCCGAGCCCTTGCGCCACCGTGCCCCGGAGCTCCGAGGTGAACTGGTGGCCGCGGTCGGACGAGATGTCCGAGGGGGCACCGAACCGGGCAACCCAAGTGCCTTTACCCCCCAGCCTTGCACGCATCGCCAGGGGGCGTTTCGGCCGGGTCATCCGGCTTCCCCGCAAGCTCACCCTTCAGGTGCGCGGGAATTCTGGAGGGGCGCGTGTGGCGGGCACTAGGGTCAATAATTCCGCGCACCAGTGGGTGGCGCGAGCGTCCAGGCGGAACTGAAATACATGCCCCGCCTTTCGGCCGATCGGCCACGCCCGGGGGCAAGGCGTGGCATCGGGACATATATGCGGGCTCTAAGCTCGAGCCCGCCCAGTGCTGATGTGCGAGCTTGTAATAAAGGCTCTTGTTTGTATCCACGCGTTGTGGCCTACCTCTCTGGCAATTGAGTCGTGTGTGCACAGCACCACAACGTCATAATTAGACAAGTAGAACGCTTGAACTGAGCAGTTTGAAACTGAGCATGATCTGCACAAAAATTGTACGGGAAAAATAAATTAATGTCATCGGTCACATTCGGCAGCCATGTTGGATTGAACATAAATCTATGGCATCAATAACCCACACAAACACAGCAGCAAGAGTTTGGCGATTCAATTTTGGTCAAGATCCGGATCCAGCTAGTGGAATTTTTAAAGCGATTCTTCACCATTGAGTGATTATGGCCAACCAGGCGGACTTATGCTCATTTCTGGGTGCCGTTCTAGTTTAGTAGAATATAAGTTAAATGTTCTCAAATATTGAAAGATAAATAAAGGTTTTTCAAATCGATTTGAAAATTTGGCATTTTTTGACAAAATATCGGTCAATTATATCTGGATAAGGACTCTCCAAAATTGGAATTGGCATTGGTCCGGCTCTAATTATACCGCCACCAAGCCCTTCAATATTGCGTTGTTGCTGATTAAATCATCGGTGTCCAGGATCATAAAATACTTGAAGTATTATGGTATTTTGTCTGTTTCATTGGAGCCAACTGTTACATGATGATACTCGACCATGGTGATATGTTGTTGACCCATTTAACTTATTTACCTCGCATTCTCCAGGAACGGTTCCCTTAAAGGGTGTGAACTGCATAGCATTCCCTTCTTTCTTGGATTGATGGCATTTTCAGATCCCAAGGGTTTTATAAATGCCATGGCCTCATGAACGACAACCCCCACAGCCCTGGAGTCGAGCATGTTGCCCCAAATGAGTTTATTTATTTTATTTGCATTTATGTACAATTTGTGTACTGCATGTGCAGACAGACTCAAAGTTGACCATGGTCTGATGTTTTCACCATGCAGCTGGAGCGGATACTGGCTGATGTGATATCTAGTTGTACGGCCCTGCGGATAAGGCTTCATGTGCTGTGGAGACAGTTGGACGTGGGAGAAGACGAGCGTGCGAGCATTGCGGCCCGCACTGCAGGCACTACTGAGCGTGTTCATCAGCTGGTGAGTGCGCCCTGTTTTGCGCACTGTTATGCTGAAGCGAGATGTTTTGTTAAATATTTACAGAGGGAAGTTAATTGTTGTTAACATCCTCTCCAACCCCTCACCCGCCCCACCGCCACTATCCAAATCGCCCCAAATATTATCGGATATTATTTTAGGAAATCTTAATTATTTTTAAGACAAACATCTTCTCGGCTACAATGAACATGGCACCTTAATAAATCGTTGTACAATGTCAGTAAATAGTTCTTTCTTCATTTTTTGTTTGTATTTGCAAGTTCGTCAATCCAAAGTGCCATGCCATATCCTCACTTGAGTGTGCATTGTACCAGCTTGTGGATGAGGTTGGCAGGCTGGCGGAAATGAGGAGGGCGCGCCTGGGGGATGTTATTTCTCGCGTGAAGGAAGGCATCGTTCAGGAATGGGAGCGTTGTTGCTATGGTGACAGTCAGAAACAGGCATTTGTGCCTTTCCACGATGGTAAGTGCCTTATACGGGTGAATAATTCTGATTTGATATGGATACTTAAATGGTAGTGAATTAGCGAAGTGGAACGTAAATGTGGCTCCTCTCCTGCCCCTCCCCCCCGATTTTTATTTTATTTATTTTAATTACAAATTAACTTATTTATTTATTCCCTCCCCCTCCCCCACCCACTTTTTTTTTTTTTTTTTGAAACGGTGGAGTGAATTTGCCTCAACAAATCAACGAGTGTACCATTGAAAATATACACCTCCCCCCGTACCTTTCACTTTATGGTGCGTAGGAGTTGCACCGCATTGGTGTGCCGTCACTGTGCTGTTTTGGTTACAGGTTTTTGGACGCAAGTTTGTTTGGAGACCAGAAGTGTTTTCCCATTTTGATTTTCAAATGTCAATACAGTGTGATGACTCGGAAGGGAGGGGAAATTTGCTGATTTATTAATGAAAGTGTTACCGTCCGACCTTTTTCTTCTTCCTTCCACCCCCCTGTGAGTTGGACCAAGTGGTTTGGTCCATGTGTACAAAGCCTATGATTGGCTGTGGGGCAGGGGAGGGGCCAGGAATGTGATTAAGAGGAGAGCGGCCATTTGAGGAGGGCTCATGGCGGAGTGCCTTTTCGGGTGTTGTGTGGTTTCCAGCTGCAATCTCTCCACCTGAAGGGTATGCCGGATCACCCCCGCACCCCTCTGCAGCCGCCTCTCCACCTGAAGGGTGACTTTGATTGAACTCTGACTGCCGTACCTCTACTGCCTTGGGGCCTACTCGTGGACTTACCTACTCCTACCCTCATGCTGGGCCTGCCCTGGGGCCGACTGCTGGGCCTGCCTTTGGGCCTACTCATGGACTTGCATACTCCTACCCTCTCGTGCTGGGCCTGCCCTGGGGCCTACTGTAACTGTTGGGCCTGCCTTGGGGCCTACTCATGGACCTGCCTACTCCTACCCTCTTGCTGGGCCTGCTCTGGGCCTGCTCTGGGGCTGACTGCTGGGCCTACTGTTGGACCTGCCTACTCTTGGACCGGCCTACTCTTGGACCGGCCTACTCTTGTTTTTTTTCCCTCTCTTCTCCCTTCTTTGTTTTATGTGTTGGAAGAGATTTTTCATGTGATAATCCATACATAAAGACAGTGTGATTGAAGGCTTGGCTTTGTGTGCTTCAGGCCGTAACAAAAGTTATTGCCTTAACTGGTCTAAATTAGTCGATTCAAAAGCTTACCTTTTCAATGGACAAGCCATTATTTTACTTTTCTAAATCCTTTTTATTTTGTTGATGAACATTCATTTATTTACAGTATTTACTTTTTCTCTCAAAGATATTGTTGCGGTTTTTAGAACCTTCACATGTAAATTTAGTTGTAAATTTCCTTATAAATAACCCCTGTGTACATTTCCCCTTAATTGGCTGTTAAATGAAATAATCGCACCTTAGTTAGTCCACATTGCAACACGTAGCAAATCATAGGCTCCCTTTCGTAGTTATTTCATTATTCTGTGTTTCAGATAAGGCTGTGTCCAATAATTGACTCTACGTTGCATCAAATAAGATAGGATCCCTTACAATATCGCCGTGGCCTCCTAATCAATTCGCCGCCGTGCATTGGGCGGTTTTCATTGGCATCATTTTCACCGCAAGACTCCATTGCCCACGAGGCCAAGAGGAGGGGAGGAGCCGTGGGACCACGGGCGTGGCCCACCATCACCAAAGGTGGAGCCAAAGAGTCCTGGCCAGCCAACCAGCGCCGAGGTGAGAAAACCGGTAGGCGTGGCATCGGAGTTGGCGGCTTCATCGCACGACGCGCAATATAAGCGTGCGCGCAAGCCTTTTCACAGGAGATGCGTGATCCAGCTGAACAAGAGAAAGACGTGAGGAGGTGCTGACATTGCGGCAATAAACCGAGACCCTCTAGGGCCCTATTGTCACCGGTTGTGGAGACGTGGAGCTGCCGGCTGCTGTTCGCTTCGAGCCCGGAGCGTGAAGCCCTGACGTGCTGCTTCGAGCAACCCTGCCGTGTGGACCCGAGTGTGGAGAGTTGGCGGCCGCTCGCTTCCAGCCCTGCCGTTCTGCACGGACCCTTCTCATCCCTCGTCCATTCATTCCTGCCAGAATTCCCCATTCGTGTATGTGAGTTTGTCTTGTTTTGTCTTGTCCCTGGTGTATAAGTTAAGCTTGTTGAAGGAATTGCTCTGTGTCCTTCTGCTCCTTCCATTTTCCGTATATTATTTTGATTTCTCCTCTTCCTTTGGTTTTCTGTACATAGTTAATAAATCCCTGTTATTTCTTACATGTTTGGTTTCGTTCTCGTCCGATCGCTTTAGTGATTTCCCGATTGAGTACCTGTGGCACGATTTTGACCGAACCGCTTCGCAATCGGGTTTAGTCATTGCTAACGGCTCGCGCCGCAGTTCGCTTCGCTCGGCGCAATCCATTAATTACGCTGCGGCACGGGCGGGAGTATTTCCTCGCTGACGGCCGGTGGTAATACTTAGGTACTAAGACTAATTGGGCTTACGACCCTACGTACCATCGGCCATCAGTGACGTCATACTTCCAGGACAGGCGGAGACGGCCAGCTTAACAGGACAAGGGGATTAACCCCCCTTGCTAACGGGAGTGCCGTTCCCCGAATCCGTAACAATATTATAGGGGCTCTGCTTTGTTTTCCTTTAATTTGAAATATAATTAGAACGGCACTCAGTGGAGAGCAGACCCCCGCCAGACTGACTATGTACGTTTTGTATCCCTCTGATGGGCCGGATCTGGGTTCAGATATTAACCAAAAGCTAATCGGCTTGTTCTTGTTGCTTAACCAACCCATCCACCAAGTTTTGTCATTCGTCCATAACTTTTCGTGATATCATGCTATATATTGTTTTTGGCCATACCACTCAATGGTGAAGAATCACTTAAAAAATAAAAAGTAAAAAAAATTCCCAGATCCAGCTGTGGATCTTCACCAAAATCGAATCATTTCGTCTCGACACACCCAACCTGTCCACCAAATTTCGGCCGAATCTATCCAACTTTTTGAGATATCTTGTTTACAGACAAACAAACAAGAAGACGTCATGCAGAGCACGATACTTGCAAAATCCACCCCTCCCGCCCCCCCCCCCCCAAAAAAGTTGCCATCGATACATCAAATTGTCCAAATCATTAAGATGAATGACTATCTTAATGAATGACAATGAATGATGAATGACTTGGGTCAATTGGATTAAAATATATATTTCAGATGAAAATGGATTTTTGAAGTTTGACCTTGAGTTGACCTTTGACCTTTTGACGTCAAATCGTTAGTTTCCCTATTTAGTGACGATATGCAAATTATGTTGAATTTTCAAGTCAATCAGATGAAAAATGGCAATTTTAAAAATTTGACCAAGATGACCTTAGACCTCAAAATCGATAGACTTCTTATGACCAACTCTACCATCTGGTGAAGTTTCATGAAGATCAGTTTAAAATCGTGACCTGTAGGCGATTTGACAGATAGGGGTGAAAACATAACCTCCATCTACCTTCTGTGGTGGCTGTAATAATAAATGAAAGCAAGTACTGTACAAGATATATTGACACAAATTTACTGCTCCTCTGTCCTTGTGAATGTGTGAATCTCAAATGTGTGAATCTCACATATTCAGGGTCTCCACTCCAAGCTGAGATCTCTCGATCCAGGCCACTGCCGATAAACTGAGCATCGTCGAACTGTACATCAAGGACTGCATTTCTCATTCTCCATGTGCTGCTTACAACCTCCAAACACCAGGAGTAAACGTAAAGAAAACGACAGTTAAAAAAAAAATGTTCATTTTATTCCTTTTGTGTTCACATTTTCATTATAAAGGATCATTGAGGATTTGATAGCAAAACATCAATTGGTAAAAAGATTATGGCTTGGACAGACACTGAAGCTCAATGGTAAATAAACACGGAAATAATTGAAGAAAACGGTTCGTGTCCCCCTTTACGTGCCGTGGTTGGTTTAGAAGGACTTGTCTCCGTAATTAATTATTTTCTCCATATTCTCATGATGTATTCTTTGCCAACGACGTTAAAACGATATGTAAAGTGATACGACTTCAACTGATCATCAGTTGCATCTCACAAGGAAATGCATTGTGCAGTTCAAATGGAATGCCATGGAGTATGGAACGTCCCAGTGGGTGTGCCTTGAAGGTTATTGTGCTTTAGTATCCCCACTTTTTTTGTTTGGAGGATTAATTTTTTTTTTTTTAATCCATTTGATATTGGATCATTCAGGATGGAACTTTTTGCCATCTTTCAACTTTGCTTTTGGAGGCAAGCATGCGGATTTACAATGGAGTGCCATGGGCTTCGCTCTAGTTTGGTTTTGCGCACCATGGAGGAGCTTGCACATTAATTGTATGCACTGTACAGTGTACATGGGGATTTCAACTTGTGATCACAGCATTTCCTCCCCTCCCCATCTCTTCCCCTTTCCCTGCCTGATCCTTGGCTGCTTTAACCACCCACAGATTATGTCTCTGAAGAACGACTGTTAATTCTGGAGCAAGAATTGGAAAGGTTGAAGTCAGAATTTGATGCTAGACAGGACCTCTACCTGGGCCTGGCTCATTGGGACCGTATGTGGCAGCAATTTACGGAGATGGAGGTACCTTCCTATGCTCCCACTGACATGTCTGTCTCCTTGCTGACATGACATACTGACATGTCATGTCATGGCATGTCTCCTTGTGCTCTTGGTGTTTTTTTTCTCCTTTGTTTTGCATCACTTCTACAAGAGGGCCCATAAATAGCAGATGGCTTTAACATTAATGGTGTATGTTGCTGTAGTGGTGTTTTTGCTGGAATTGTCTGCATTCGCAAAGCAATAGATGGCATTAGGTAGCCTCAAACTGAGAGCATTGCATACAGTCACATGAAAAAGTAAGTACACCCCATGTAAAGTTTTGACTTTTTCAACATATTTCAACATACAGCTATTTGATCTTCATTTCAACAATATTAATAGATAAAAGTGATATAATATAACAAATATCACGAAACATTTACATTTTGTAGTCCATTGTATAATTTAAATAAACATAAATGCAAATTTCACATGTGGAAAAAGTAAGTACACCCCTACATTTATCACTACTTCAAATACCTAAAATTAGAATCAGGTGCACCAGCTCAGGTGCAAATGATTAGAACATCGTTAGAGAGGATCTTGGAGGAACCTGTCTTATTTAAACCTCAGGCTATGAGCCAGACCCCCCAAATTGACCGGTCGGTACCATACAGATGGAGTAAGGCTCATTGTGATTTTTAGCAAGATATATGTCCCTAGATGTGAAAAAAAAGTGATAGCAGTGTATAACTCTCGGCCATCTCTGTGTTATCACCCGAAATATTATACGCCTGCTTCGCTTCGCCAAAAAATGTGATATTTGCTAAAATTGGAATAAATATGTTTTTAAGGACCACAGAGTGCCGAGATCGAGATCGTATTTGTTCGAGAGATCATGATAAACCTAGAGTGTGGAGCAAGTTTGCATGCATTGTGAAATATAATGTAGCTGATGTTACAAACCTACTTTAGGATACTAGCTAATACCAAAAATTACACTGAGATACCAAAAGTAGTAGACGAATAAACCTAAAATGTTCAAAAGCTATGTTTCGTTCCAAAATATCAAAATTAGGGGGTATGGTTGAACATATTTTGAACTTTGCCAAATTATGTGCCCCAAACATCCACCATATTACAAAGTAATGATATATTCCAATGCAGTGGTTCCTTGCGAAGATTTTGAGGGGTCAAATGTTACTCGGAGTTTTCATTTTTGAAATATTGACAAAAATGTACAATGTGAATTCTGAACTCGAAGCGATTTCGACCACTTTTTCACTAAATTTAACATATTTTTGGTCATTATATCAATATTTTGATAAATAACCCCCACAAATGTTCTATATTTCTATTACTATATTAGTTGGCATCCAGTATGCAAATTATTGGCACTCTGTGGTCCTTAAAAACATATTTATTCCAATTTTAGCAAATATCACATTTTTTGGCGAAGCGAAGCAGGCGTATAATAATATTTCAGGTGATAACACAGAGATGGCCGAGAGTTATACACTGCTATCACTTTTTTTTCATATCTAGGGACATATATCTTGCTAAAAATCACAATGAGCCTTACTCCATCTGTATGGTACCGACCAACCCCCTTGGCTCATAGCCTAAGACATTTAGTTTGGTTTGCTCTTTGTTGAAGTGTGTGGCGTCACCATGCCTAGATCAGAAGAGCTCTCTGAGACCTTCAGAATGAAGGCTATAGATGCCTACGAGTCTGGGATGGGATTTAAAAAGATCTCCAAACAATTTGAAATCAATCTTTCGACTGTCTGGAAGATCATCTACAAGTTGAGAAGATTCCAAACAACTGCCAACTTGTTCAGGCCAGGCCGCCCCAGCAAGTTTAGCCCGAGAGCAGACCACAAGATGCTGAAAGAAGTCTCTAAGAACCCCAGAATGTCATCACGGGACCTACAGGTAGCTCTTGCCACTGTTGATGTCAAAGTGCACGAGTCTACCATTAGAAAGAGGCTGCACAAATTTGATCTACATGGGAGGTGTGCAAGGAGGAAACTTTTGCTGTCCAGAAAGAACATCAGGGCAAGACTAAAGTTTGCCAATGAACACCTTGGCAAAGACCAGCATTTCTGGAACAATGTGCTCTGGACAGATGAGTCAAAGGTAGAGCTATTTGGCCACAGTACCAGAAGACATGTTTGGCGAAAACCGAAGACAGCATTTGACCACAAGAACCTGATAGCAACGGTAAAGCATGGTGGTGTAAATATTATGGTTTGGGGCAGCTTTGCTGCATCAGGGCCTGGGCACCTCAACATCATATAATCCATTATGAATTCTTCATTGTACCAGAGGGTGCTTGAGGATAATGTGAGGCCATCTGTCGGAGAGTTGAAGCTCAACCGAAGGTGGACCTTGCAACATGACAATGACCCTAAACATACCAGTAAATCCACCAAGGAATGGCTGAAAAGAAAGAAATGGAGGGTTCTGGAATGGCCAAGTCAAAGCCCGGATCTAAATCCCATCGAGATATTGTGGGGGGATTTGAAACGAGCTGGGCATGCAAGAAACCCCTCAAACATCGCACAGCTGAAAGTTCTGCATGGAGGAGTGGGCAAAAATTTCTCCCAGTCGATGTCAGAGACTGGTAGACAGTTATAAAAAATGCCTACTTGAGGTTGTTTCTGCCAAAGGGCAAATACCACCTATTAGAGCCAAGGGTGTACTTACTTTTTCCACATGTGAAATTTGCATTGATGTTTATTTAAATTATACAATGGACTACAAAATGTAAATGTTTCATGATATTTGTTATATTATATCACCTTTATCTGTCAATATTGTTGAAATGAAGATCAAATGGCTGTATGTTGAAATATGTTGGAAAAAAAGTCAAAACTTTACATGGGGTGTACTTACTTTTTCACGTGACTAATTGTTGCCACGGTGACATTGGCCGTCAGTTTGCATGATTGTGTCCCCTTGTGAAGTAGCGCAGATCTGGAGACCCGGCGAGGTTAACCAACCGTGGTGGAGCACTCTTGCGTGAGGAGAAAGAACGGAAGCGCCTCAAACGAGAGCTTTCCAAGGTTAGGCCCATCCATTGCCTGTTGCTGTCTTGCGGTGGAGTGGCGACCCATCCAGGGATTGTACTCCTTCGCCAATGACACAGCCTCGGAATCCCTCCTCCTCACGGCTTGAAAGGAATGGCAACGATTATTTCCTGTTGCTTTCTTGCACGTCTATCGGCAGATCATGCTGGGACTGTAAGATAGATGCTCACCAAACTCTTGCTTTTTGGACTAAGGCTCTGGCCCAACATTTTGATGGTTGTGTCTGTTATCATGGGAGGCAGTAGTTCACACTTGGATTTCGTTTTTATTTATTAATTTTACCATTTGGAGAATACAGTTCTTTGAACACGCAATTTGGGGGGTGTGTGCGTGCATTAACCCCACACGCACAAAGAAAAAAGTGGGGTTAAGCAATTGGTTCTTCGTCTGTCTGTCCGTTTGTCCACAGAGGAGCAACTTTATTTCAATGGAATGTTACATTTTGAACATGAATCAGAAGCGAACCTGCAGTTTAGCAGAGCTTTGTCTCTGAATCTCGCAAATTGTACAGAATCTCATCCTTTCTGCACATGCTTGATCGGGAGCGAGGTCATATTTTTATACTGTCTGGCAGTCGAACAAAATTGGATACAATTCCAAACAGGACACTTACTGTTTTTCGGAATATCATAAAGAACACATACAACAGGCATGAAGACCGAATGTAACGTGCTAGATATGGTGGCATAAAAGATGCATCAATGGCGGTAAACTTCCGAATTATTATTTATATTTTTACAACTTTTAAAATCTTTATTCTAAATTAAATGTATACTTTAACACTGGAATACAAATAGACTTCATAAACCATCCATTTAGTTGAACTTGGACAAAATATTATGGCATTTTGCATCATTACCACCAATTAAATTTGCCCCCTGCAGACCTTACCAGTGTTCTTGCTTTCCTCAAGATTGCATGGGCTAAGGTGTTCGACGAACTCTAGTTTTTGTTTTGTTTGGCGTCTTTCATTTTTGGACAAGGGAGGAGTGTGGTCAGAATTGGGACGAGCAAAGACAAATTCTACCAATATGCTTGTGAAGGGTGAGGAGCAGACTTTGGGACTCGGCCACCTGTTGGGTTAGGTCACATGTTCTTTTCATTTATCAGTTGGAGAGCGAACTGAGTGCACGACTGGTTGGACGTGCCATCTTTCCCTGGGGGAAACCATTTCCTGAGCTGCTTGCTTGCTGCTGGGCCACCCTGAAAGAGGAAAGGGAGAAGGAGAAACAAGAAAGAGTAAGACCCCAATGATGTACCTATTTAAAGTCTTTGTATGCACTCGGGTGTGCTGCATATTGGAGCCTTTGACCCCCTTCCTTTTCTTTTATTTAACTCTATTGTTATAGCCAACTCCTTTATGAATTTTTATGCTGAATACATTTTTATTTCCAAAGTTTTTACCTTTCACCATAATCCATTTGAAGAAGTAATGAATAGATGTAGCTCCCTCCCTTCCCCCTGCCCCCACTCCTTAAAAATAAAAAAAAATAAAAAAAATAAAAATACATTCCCAAGAATAACTAACACCCAAAACCTCAATCGCATGCATTTCTGCAGCAGTTAAAGCGTGCGCAAATCCTGGAGAACGAGGTGGTGTTTCGAACCTTCCTACGCACTCCAGGAAAGCGTCGAGGGGGAAATGCAAAACCACCTGGGAAATGCAGAACGGTAAGGACTGTTCCTGCATCACTAACCTACTTTCATTGACTTTGCCTCATTTGTATTGGAGCCTACTACTATGGCTTTTTATTTATTCTTTTTTTTTTTTTGAACTTTTAAGGACCTGTCTTTTTTATTTTTCATTCTAATATATTTTGTCTTCATAGCAGAATGAATGACATAACAAATTGCAACAGAAATGCTTTTTTTTTTTTTCTTTTTTTTTTTTCCCATAGCCTCCAGTGCATATCCAGTGAGTGACAACATAGTTATGTCGGTGGGGTAAAGGAATATCTAGAGTCAGGTAGATCTGAATAGGTAACATGCTTAGTCTGTCGCGATAAGGAATCTGCCCTGTAATGAGTTCTGTGTGTTTAGTGCGGTTTGTCGGTTAAGGAGTATACCTGTGAACATACCAGGATGTTCGTGTGCTAGGTCGTTGTAGGGATTAAAGATAACAGCCCTTGTGTGTCACACCTGGTAATCAAACCTTTGTCCCTTATGGCAACGCACACCTGTAAACACTTAGATAGGCCCTTTAGCGCACACAGTAATTAAATCCCCTTCCCTTACAACGACTTTGGAAGAAGCCAGATCAGGGCACCCCCAGGGCCGAGGTTGTGCGTGCGGTCATGGTGTTGGCAGCAGGTGCTCACCACATTGGCCAGCTGGGGCTGGTGCAGCTGTGTTCCTCGCAGGGGGGGGGGGGGGGGGCGAAGGATGGATGGTGGGTCCCACCCTTATGGACACATGGGCCGTGTTGGCGTTTTGACTGCTCACCTTGTCCCTATGACCCTTGCACGGTAGAGGTGCAGAGCTGTTGTGGCCACATGTAGTTGGGTCGTGATAATCACCGTTGGATGCGGACCCACATACCTGCCAGTATAGTGGAGACAAAAGTGAAATTTGATGACAATTTGATAGGCCCAATGATACATTTTGGGATTGTGAGGGTGGATGGCACTTTGGACCTGACCAGCTGGAAATTACCTGCACATCAAGGTAGGGGTAAGGCCTTGATGGTTACTGTCCCAGGCTTCAGGACCTGCTTATGGAAATTGGTGACAGGTAATTTGGAGTTGGAGGTGGGTGCGAGTGATGACATGGCCGGTGAGGGGGGATGGAATGTGTGCCACAGTCTTGTGGGTGGCGTTTGTGTTAGTGTTGTGGTTATGTGGTCGTGAGTTTGGAGATAATGAATGAGTGATTATTGTGTTTTGAAAATGTTATTTGAAATGTGAACTGGGGATTTCACATGAAGCAGGCCATGGCAAATCTTGTAACATCTTTTTGGTACCATCTTCTCTGAAATGTGTGAGAATTGAAAGGCAGCGGGGGAGGAAATGTGTTTTGGGATGTTGTGGGTGGGGAGGGTATGTGTGTGCCCGCAGGTACAGATCAAGCTCGGAGGAGTGATGCCTGCGGCCCCCCCCCTCCCCTCTGCGGCAATTACCCCTGGCAGCCGGTGGTATCTGGAAATTGGAACTCGTCGGTGGAGGGTCTGGTTGGGCGCCGTGGGGTAAAGGAGACCCCCGGCGACCCGTGGAGCTGTGCGGAAGCAGGAGGCCAGGGAGGAGCCTGGGGTTTGGAGACGCTCACCGGCGGGGTCGCAGCAGAAAGGGCTGTTGGGCTGTCATGGGGCCAAGAGGTAAAGGGGGGGGGGGGGCAATTAACTTGTGAGTCGGTTGACTTGTGTTTGGGACTGCGGGCACCACAGCCTGAAGCGCCCCCACCATTTTACTTGTGCGGTACCTCCCCGCTGCCTCGAGAGAAATGCACACCACTAATGACATCTATGCCATGGTCCTGCAGGGGGGTGAATGAAATAAGTGCTTTGTTGACTTTTGAAATGCCTTGAGTTTTGGAATGAGTTTGCGTAGATAAGGGGTTTGTGTTGCGTGAATGAGGGCGAAAACCACCGAGCCATGTCGCTCACCTGTAACATCTGGACAGGGCCCGCGGAAATTTAGGGGTACATTGGGATGGCTCCGCAGGTAAGGTTGTCTTGTGGCATCCACCGGGGGACACGGTCTATCGACTGGGGTATGTACAAATGTTAGAGTTCGGAATTTTTGAATAAGGATAAGTTTGTGGTTAAAGTAGGTTTTGCGTGTTTGTTTCCTCCCTCAGCAGGAACGACCTGAATCATTGTAAATATTTGATTGCATGATTGTTAAGGGGATTAGCATGTTAAGGAGAATAGGTAGGAAGTCCGACTCACTTCCCACAGCCCTCCCGCTTTATTTCGCAGGTAAAATAAGTGTGAGACAGTAAGTGAAGACTGGAATGGTAGCGCCTGCAGTGAACCTAGCAGGAGCTACGGTTCCGGGGGGGGAGGGGGGGGGCTGTGTTATGTCGGTGGGGTAAAGGAATATCTAGTCAGGAAAAGAGATTCCATCTGAATCTTAATGCCACCTCTTTTCCTTTACCAAACAAGCACGAAGTTGTCGCATCCACACACAGCATGAGCAAATGGAAGTAGATGGCACACTTCCCATCCAAGAGTTTGCCACAGGATGTCTGTTCCAGCAACGGTATTTCGCATTCGTTTTATCGGACTTGGGGACGAGTCCTTTTGAATCGTCACCTGTGGGGTGACAAACACCAATATATCAGTTTCCCTGCCAATTACTTCTGCACATGCAGGCA
The DNA here is from genome assembly GCF_964187855.1 of Myxine glutinosa. Classification (NCBI taxonomy): domain Eukaryota; kingdom Metazoa; phylum Chordata; class Myxini; order Myxiniformes; family Myxinidae; genus Myxine; species Myxine glutinosa. Next base: position 26,861,794 of record NC_136274.1, read on the forward strand.
GACATTAACCATCTTGTGCTTTTCTTTTCCATGCCACATCCATGAGTTAGCCCACCAATAGTTCTCTTGGTCCTTATAAACATTTGTTCAATTGTCAAATCTCGAGACATTCCTGCCCAAAAACGATCAATCCATTCAAATCGATCAAAACGATTTCGGAATCATTGGAATCTCCCGTGATGAAGCTATCTCCGAGGGCCTTTCACTCACTCACCGCAGACAGGTAGGTGGTCTGTCTTCTATCGATTCCTCTCCGGCCTTGCTCCCCCAGCTCTCTCTCTGTGCTTTGTCCCCCAAATATTCCTACAGAACAAGATCTGCCAGCAACCCTCTGATGGTTAAATTGCCGAAATCTCGGCTTTCTGCTCACCTTCACTCTTTCATTCCTCTTTTCTCCCGCCTCTGGAACAAACTCCCACACTCCATTCAATCCCACTCCTCCCTCCAGGTCTTTAAAACAGCTGTTCACCACCATCTCTTATCTTTCCCCATCCAAAACCTTGATCTTTTCTACCCCCACTAATTCACCCCAGATCCACCTTGTTTGAAATTCTAACTTCTTTCCTGGAAGTCCTGGCAGTGTCCATATGTTTTATACCTCTCCCACCCCCCCCTTCCCATGCCTCCCCCCCCCCCCCAAAGCCCTCTCCCTCCCACAGATCTCTCGATGTCCCTGCTCTCAGATGTTGTGTTTGTGTTCCTCCCCCTCTCGCCCCATCTTGTCTACCGCTCCCCATGTTATATGTTTTATTTGTCGGTTTGTCTTTCTGTGTGATTAATGTTAGCTCTTTCATGAGCCTCGATGTTGTATACAAAAAAAAAAAAAATCCTTCGGATAACGAAATAACCTGCTTTGATCTTTTTGTGTACTTCTGTGTTTATCTCTGTTCCTCCGTGCATTGAATGTCGATAGAAACCGTTTTGTCGTAGTTGGAATGTCCTGTGTGTCGAAGTCCGATGTCGGATGTCCGGGCAGACACCAAAGACACCGTACTGAAGATACAAGCCGTGTAATATGGAATTCACACATATGTGGGAAAAGGGTTGGCTCCAGATGAATGCCAGATCCCTTCTCAAAAGCATTCAAAGTCCACCCAGTTTATATACACAGACAACTTCAGCGCAGAAAAGATTAGTGTTGTAAACAAGAAACGTGCGCAATGCACCTCATGGCCTTTGAGGTCATTTCCCAGAATGTAGTAGTTTTGTACCAGGGCAGGAAAAACAGAGTTCCTTTCATTGTTAGTTAAGCAGGAAAAGAAACATTGACCAGCTTTAAAAGTTTAGAAGAAAATAGTTAAAATGGTTACAAATAAGAAAGTTTAATAAAGCAATTCTCAGTTCCCACATGTGTCAGCGAGTAGTGGTAGCAATTCGTGGAGCACTCACTTGTGTAGTTTCCAATTCGATGATCGTTCTGCTTCCAAGAGCCTGCGAAGCACATCATTTATGTGCATTGCGCATATACAGTAACCGTTAATGCCCCGTCAAGTGCACGACAGCGTCGGAGCACATGTGCTACATCAATATCTCTAGTCATGCATCATACAGATCCAATGCCTTCTGAAGATCTGGATGAAATGCATGCTCTGGTGTGGATTTCTCAGGGTCTACTGGAACTGAGATACCATCAGTTGCCATCTTTATGATCTGTTCATGGTCTGTTTGACATCCATCGACATTTTCATCGGTTGTATCAGGACGGGCAGGCATTTGTCCCTGGGAGTGAAATGCTGTGAGCTCCTTACAGCTCGATAGCTTTCAGAGCTGCATCAACAAGTAAGTGTCCTTGGATCGCCCGGGTATACGCCTTGCCACTTAGCATGTGAGTCACTCAGTTTACGGTATACATAAGTTTTACAACCACCTTGAGCCCTGATGAATGCATCAAATGTCTGGAGCGAGCGAGTAGGCATATGGCAGACTATGATTGTTTTCAAGTAACTTCCTTCTTGTTCATTCATGATAGTTTTCGACTTCCACCAAAGTGACTGGTTGAAAGTTAGCATGGGAGTGCATCCTTGCTGTCTGCACTCGTCGACAACAAAGTGCAGGGTTGAAAATGGACAACTCGTGTCAGTTAGGTCCATATCTCTCATGGACTTGAATCCAATGGATTATTTACCAGGGTGGGAGCCTTTCCATACGGCCTGCATCATGCCAGACCATGCTGGCATTTTAGGGCGTAGCGACCACGAGATCTTCCAGACGAGATCAAGCCCACTTCGAGGGTCACTCGCACCTTGAGGCAGTAGCTTGTGATAGATCAAGGTCGCTTTCATTTCCTGTGCTGTGTAATAACGAATGTTGATTTTGGCCACGCCGATAATGTTGTCACTTAATGGCAGAATTCTCTGTATAACGGTGCATTTTCTGATTTCTGGTGTCACAGCGGCGATGATCCCCATTCCGTGGAATGTATTCAGCTCATCCAATGTTAGCATATTGTGATCAGCGTTGTCTGCCAAATATTGCTGAAAATGACCGGAAACAGGAATATTGATTGCACAAAAACACGCAGCATATGTCTCAAAGTTGAGAATTTGAGTCGGATGAACAAAACCAAGACTATTCAATGTATTGTTGCGAATATGGAATTTGGCCTCCATATCCGCTTGTAAATATTCCCCTATTTTCTCCGATACTCCCCAACTCTCCCTTACCCCATTCCCTAGTCCCATTGTCTGTAAACAACACCCATTAGAGCCGATCTTCCCCTTCATCCCCCCATTAAATGTCGTGCCCAGGTCCCCCGCACCACACGTAGACAATTATAGGACATCTTGCTAGTTATTCTTAATCTATGTCAGTTAAGGACTTGTTTCCATTAATTATGACTCTTCGTTGCACCAGAATGTGATTATATAGCACCTGTTAGGAAGTTTAGGACCTCCCCATACCTCTCCGCATCTCTTCCCCATGAAGAAGCGCCAACTACAACAACAACAACAAAAGAGGGGGGCGGCGCGGTGACGGCATGGGGAGTGGGCGTCCTCCTTCCGGCTCGGTTAGCCACCATTGACCACGCGCTCCACGGGGTTACCACGAAGGGGCTCCCTGTCGGCCCCTCGTCAAGGGCGGAGCCGGTAACCCCCGCACCCAATGAGAAGCCATGGGCCGATGCCATCTGGGGCGGCGCTAACGAGCCGAGGGCGTGTCACTCCCCGCCGGAGATATACGCGGCCCCGCGCCGGACGTGAGGAGAGATGCGCCCCGAGCTTGGAAGGAAAAGACGCCACCCTCCCGAGCGCTGAGCGACCTCCCCAGCTTGAGACCAAAGTCGCGACCCACAAGCGCTGTGATACCTTCACGCATCTCTGGACACCACCGTACGTGATTCTGTCCCTGAGCCAGGTGCACCTGAGCCATCGCGACCTGCCTCCCCTTTTCATCAACCCCCGTGTGAGTCAGCATTTTGTCCCGTGTGTCTGTCGTCTGTCCGGGGATAATATAAGAGTGTGTCTAAGTGCCTATCTTCCTGTAATATACCTCTAGCCCCTGTAATCTAACCTTTTTCCGTACGAATATACTTGAGAATCGAAACCCTGGTGTCGTATTGTGTCATTATAATCCAGCCGGGTGTCTTCTCTTTCCTATTGAGCCAGCGTAGCGCGATTAGTCAACATTCGGGCACAATCGGGTAACTTGTACGGATACGGCGGCCATCCCGCTCGGCCCACCATACCATCAAAGTCGTATCTGTAACAATTGGTGTCGGGAGTGAGATTCGAGGCCCGACCAAATTTTGAAGAAAAAAAAAAAACGAATAGAGGAAAAAAAAAATTTTGGTCAAAATTTGGAGCGGCCGAAATTTGTTTTGTTTTACGAAACTCGAATTTTGCAAGTCGCGCTATGGCGGATCAAGACGGCTGGGGTCCGGTAGGGGAGAGTGAGGTAGGGTCGATCCAGGACCAAAATGAGGGACAGGAGGAGAGCGAAGCAGTGAGGGCGGCAGGTTCGCAAAATAGCGCCGTCACGCACGAAGAAGCGGGCGCGCAAAATGGCGCCTCGCTGATCACCGCGCCAGCGACCGTGGCAGCGCCCCCGATGGATTGGGGCCTTTTTTTCATACAAATGAAGGCCCTTATGGCCCAGAATAGCGAGAAAATGAGGGAGGAAACGAGGGCTGATAGTGAGCGGTTGGGAAACCAAATGGGGGTAATGAGGGACGAAGCGAGGGGTACCAGTGAGAAGTTAGACAATAATTTTGAGGAGTTAGACAAGAAAATTGAGAAGTTAGACAATAATTTTGAGGAGTTAGACAAGAAAATTGAGAAGTTAGACAATAATTTTGAGGAGTTAGACAAGAAAATTGAGAAGTTAGACAATAATTTTGAGGAGTTAGACAACGGGATAAAAGAAGTAAAGAATGGGTTAACGGGGGTAGAAAACAGAATGGCCGCTCAAGAGAATCAAATGGAAGGGATGCAAAAAGGGTTAGAGGGGTTAGAAAACAGTATGGAAGGCAAATTGAGGGACATGAGGGACCAAGCGGAAAGGGAAGTTAAACAAATGGAGCAGCAGATAGAGGGGGTCAGAATGGGGGTAGAAACCAAACTGGATGCTCACAGGGAGGAAATGGAGCAGATGAGGGTGGCATCTGGGCAGGAGATGCAAGTGATGGGAGAGCAGATCAGAAGAGGAGTGAGTGAGGAGGTCGGAGGAGTGCGCGAGGAGGTGAGGCACTGTGAGGAGCACATGGAAAAGGAGGTGAGAAAGGGGACTGTAAAGTTACAAGGGGGCATAGAGGACCTGACGCAGGAGGTGGAGCAGCTGACGGTGGGACAGACGGAGTTAGTGGAGCAGGTTCAAAGGAACACTGCGGTATTAGGAGGTTTAAAGGCGACACAGAAAGAACTAAAAGATGACTTGGTAGCGACGAAGAGGGAATGTCAGATGGTACGTGAGGGACTGACAACGAGGTTGGACGAGGTGATAGAGGTAATGGAGACGAAGGACCGGCAGGTGAGGACGCACCTGGAAACGGTCAAGGTAGCCTTGGAGGACGAGCTTGAGGAGACGTACCGGGGAATAAAAGAGGTGAAGCACAAATTAGAAGAAGTGGAAGAAGGGATGAGTGAAATTAAGAAGCGACGGAGAGGGGATAAGAAAGAGATAAAAGAGGAGATAAAAGAATTGGTCCAAAGTCTGTGTTTGGATCGTGATGATGTGCTCATTAACCGGATGAGGGATTCGCAGGTGATGGAGGAGAAGCGAAGAGGAAGAGGACCCGGTGTAAGTGGTGACCAATATGGTCGTGCGTATGATGCGCCAGGGGATTTAATAAGCTTGGGGGTCGAGATGGACCCGGGTGTTCGTGAGAGGCCGTTGGTGAGGTGTGTGACAGGTCTGGTGTGCGAAAGAGGAGGTGTGCGAGAAAGTCCGACTCTGGGGTGTGTGAGGAAAAAGTGTGTGCCCAGGAGTGAGGGTGTTGGCGAGAATGAGTCGGTCGTAGCGCGTGTGCGAGGGAGCACATGGAAGCGTGGTGTGGTGAGTGTTACAGAGGGTGTGACGGGAGAGTGTGCGCAGGAGTGTGCGCGAGAAAGGTGTGTGACGGACAGGTGCATGAGGAAAGAGTGCGCTGTCAGAAGTAAGGAAGAGTGTCCACCTGTGGTGAGTGTTACAGAGGGTGTGACGGGAGAGTGTGCGCAGGAGTGTGCGCGAGAAAGGTGTGTGACGGACAGGTGCATGAGGAAAGAGTGCGCTGTCAGAAGTAAGGAAGAGTGTCCACCTGTGGTGAGTGTTACAGAGGGTGTAACGGGAGAGTGTGCGCGAGAAAGGTGTGTGACGGACAGGTGCATGAGGAAAGAGTGTGCTGTCAAGAGTAAGGGTGAGTGCGTTGTCACGAGTGGAGGTGAAAGTAGTGAGAGTGACATGGAGCGTGAGTTAGTTGTGACAGGTGAGCGAGGATGTACACCTGGGATGGAAGGATGCACACCTGGAATGGTAGAGCGTGAGTGGGAATGCACGCTGGAGTTGGTGGTGAGGCACGTGGTTGGGTGTGCGAATGAGAGCACACCTGTGATTGTCACAGAGGAGGTGACTGAGGAGGGGGCGCGAAGAGGTGTTTTGGTGAGGTGTGCGAGCAACGAATGTGTGCCAAAGTGTTCGGTGGTCAGGTGTGTGACCAAGGCTGTGAGTGGAATGGGTGTACCTGGGTGTGTAAGGAAGGGTACGAGGAGCATGGGCACAGCTGGATGTGTGAGAAAGGAGCGGGCTTCGGGGTGTAAGCATGCAGGTGAAGCATCGACGTTAGACGGGGTAGAGTTTAGAACGACTTATAGCCGAATCGGGCCCTCGGTGCGTGCCGGGCCTCGCTTTGAACGGCCGCGTCCGTGCTCCACTAGGCGGAGCGGGCGGCTGGATAGGAAGGGTCGTCATGGCGACCACGTTTTGTTGAGACGTGCCGGCAGGTCGAGATCGGGACATTGGATGGCTCCGCGCCGAGGTGATGCGTGGGATCTCGGCCCGGGTAAGCCCCCGTCCCTGCACCGAGTGCCGGACGCATTCAGCCGCTGGCACAAAACAACCAGCATCCATTGCTTGGCTTTACGAAGCCGGGCTTTGGACAGGAATTGGCGCACCGAGAGTACCTAATAAGTAGACGGGTGATGGTGATAGTGATAGTAGTGATTTGATACAAAATTTAGAAAAGTGAATAGAATTGGCACTAAATGGAAAATTTTTGATTGTTGGATTTGGACGAGCAAAATTGATAGTGAAAGACCCCCGATGTGGTGGGATGGCAAATCCACCATCCTTCCCATGGGGGGGCAAATGCGCAATAGCTTATGGGGTGTATGGCAGTGAAAACTAGCCCGGGTGGGTTAGGATATGGTGTGTAGGGATCTAGCGAGGATTGACATTAGGTGACGTTAAGTTTAGTTAGTGACTGATACCTGTAGTGGGGACGCAGGTAGATTAGTATGGATGATAATGACGTGGGAGCGCAATAGTTTAAAGGGACGACTGGGAAGCGCAAGTTTCAGAAGGGAGTAGTTAGCTGAGATGATGCCGTGTGTGTGAGGATTGAACAGGTGTGATTGCACAGGTGTGCAACTGGACAGGTGTGTGGAGCAGTGTATGAGTAGTGAGTGTGTGGATCAGCGCGAATGCGCTTGGGGAGAGAAGGGTGCAGGTGGCACCAGGTGTGAGAGCACAGGTGTGCAGGTACAGGTGTGTGGAGAGAGTTGGAGTGAGTGGTACGGAGTGGTGTGCATGGTGCGAAGGTGTGAATGGGGGAAGAGTGGACCCCCTTTCACGAATACCCGGGGCGGGTAGTGTAAGTGTTAGGTAGAGGGTACAGGTAAATTGTGATTGGATATTGGCATTTGTGGTGCGGTTGCAGAATGGTGTTGTGAATGGGTGCATTAGTGTTGTGGAAATGGCTGGGCGTGTAGCCTGTTAGTGTGTGTAGTTGGTTGGGCACTCCACCACTGTGAGGATGTCGGCCAGGTGAGGCCGCAGGTGGGCTCTGGGAGCCGGTAGTTGTGAGTGGGTGCCTGAGGATCCCGGGTGTGGATCGGGCAGCCCAGTGCCAGAGAGGGCACGGAGTGGGGAGAGAGCCAGAGGGCCTTCCCCAGGTAGTTAGGTTAGGGTGAGGAGCAGGTAAGCTCGGAGGCAACTGCAGTGGTGGAGGTGTGCAGGTGGGTAGACCCACTGGGAGAGGTACACGCCGCAGCCCAGAAATTGTGCGAGGGCACCGGGAGATGAATCGGGGGAGTGAGACCCCAAATTGAAGAGCACCACAGTTTGGCCAATGGGAATTGGTTTTTAGAACCCATAGTGTAAGAGGGCCAATGGTTTGGCCGGAGAAAGCCCCCGGGTAGTGTAAAGTTGTTAAAGTCATTTAGGAGATAGTTAGGATTGATGAACCTGTCGCACCATACGCAGCCACTTGCCTGTGGTGATGATGATGACTCCACACCTGTGTTTTCTTTGTTTGTTGCAGGAAATGAGATTGCTGTGAGGATTTGTGAGACGCATCACGACGTGGATGAGACATTGGGGTGATTCCATCTCTCCCTCCCTAGGAGGGACTGATGATGAATTGGTGATGGCAAATTTTGATGTTCAGTTGGAGATGGCAAATTTTGATGAGAGTTGAAAATGGCAAATTTGATTGGTTAGGAGGGAGAGAAGACGAATTTGGTATATGGGAGGAACGGGGAAGACAGTAGGGATGTTTGTTGATTTGTAAAGTAGATGTTTATGAGTAGTGTAGTGTTGTGTGGATGCAGTAAGGGGTAAGGGAGGGGCCATGTAGGTTACCTGGTGGGGGGGGGGCGTACGATAGGAACGTACCTGTCTCACCTGGTTCCCATGTGCCCCCAGTGTGCATTACCTTACATTGCGTGCACTTTTGCGCCCTTACCACCTTACTCACTTGTCTGCTTCTTTTGTCTCCCACCTCCGAGGATCTGGCTTTGGGGTAGAGAGAGAGGAGAGAGAGGTGCTGGCTGCGCAGTTGTGGGCCTGCACTTTCGCTGTTCGCTGCCTGGATCGGTACACCATATGGACCGCAATGTTTGTGGCCACCCACAATGGACCGCAGTTCGTTTGCGGCCAAGCACCACCCGGGGATGGACCTATGGATCAACGTGGCACCTATGCCATACAGGTGAACCACTAATAGTTAACACCACCAAGTGCACCACAAGAAGAGCAAGAGACACCTGCAGGGTTAGGGGTTGTTGAAGTTATTTTTATTCCAATGAACAATGGTGACTGCACCGATTGGTGGTGGGGTGGTGCTGTTGATGCTCAGGAAAGGGTGCTCTGCACGTTATTAAAGGCCGTCGGCCACAGAGCACTCGTGGGTTGGTGTATCGATGTTGGCAAGCGCGCTCTCTCTATGCATAACATCTGCATGTGTTCCTCCAAAAACAGGTCCTGGATCGTAGTGTAGATATCAGCGTAATCTTGTAAATAATGCTCCCTACCGGCTGTATGTTTAGTTTGAGAATTCTTTCCGGATTCGGTTATCCTGTGGGTGTGTTTCTGTGAGGAGAAGGGTGCAACGTCGCAGGGGGACATATTTACTCATTTGTGAATATCAGTAAAACTGTCGCACTCAGGGTAGAGTTAATAGTAGAGGGAACTACATTGCGTGCCACACTAAAGTAGGTAAAAATTTATCGGGTCGGGACGCCCCGAGGGTAGAGAAGGGTGCAATGTTGCGAATATGGAATTTGGCCTCCATATCCGCTTGTAAATATTCCCCTATTTTCTCCGATACTCCCCAACTCTCCCTTACCCCATTCCCTAGTCCCATTGTCTGTAAACAACACCCATTAGAGCCGATCTTCCCCTTCATCCCCCCATTAAATGTCGTGCCCAGGTCCCCCGCACCACACGTAGACAATTATAGGACATCTTGCTAGTTATTCTTAATCTATGTCAGTTAAGGACTTGTTTCCATTAATTATGACTCTTCGTTGCACCAGAATGTGATTATATAGCACCTGTTAGGAAGTTTAGGACCTCCCCATACCTCTCCGCATCTCTTCCCCATGAAGAAGCGCCAACTACAACAACAACAACAAAAGAGGGGGGCGGCGCGGTGACGGCATGGGGAGTGGGCGTCCTCCTTCCGGCTCGGTTAGCCACCATTGACCACGCGCTCCACGGGGTTACCACGAAGGGGCTCCCTGTCGGCCCCTCGTCAAGGGCGGAGCCGGTAACCCCCGCACCCAATGAGAAGCCATGGGCCGATGCCATCTGGGGCGGCGCTAACGAGCCGAGGGCGTGTCACTCCCCGCCGGAGATATACGCGGCCCCGCGCCGGACGTGAGGAGAGATGCGCCCCGAGCTTGGAAGGAAAAGACGCCACCCTCCCGAGCGCTGAGCGACCTCCCCAGCTTGAGACCAAAGTCGCGACCCACAAGCGCTGTGATACCTTCACGCATCTCTGGACACCACCGTACGTGATTCTGTCCCTGAGCCAGGTGCACCTGAGCCATCGCGACCTGCCTCCCCTTTTCATCAACCCCCGTGTGAGTCAGCATTTTGTCCCGTGTGTCTGTCGTCTGTCCGGGGATAATATAAGAGTGTGTCTAAGTGCCTATCTTCCTGTAATATACCTCTAGCCCCTGTAATCTAACCTTTTTCCGTACGAATATACTTGAGAATCGAAACCCTGGTGTCGTATTGTGTCATTATAATCCAGCCGGGTGTCTTCTCTTTCCTATTGAGCCAGCGTAGCGCGATTAGTCAACATTCGGGCACAATCGGGTAACTTGTACGGATACGGCGGCCATCCCGCTCGGCCCACCATACCATCAAAGTCGTATCTGTAACAGTATCAATCAGAAATGTAGATCCATTTTGGTGATGCAACTGGTACTGCCAGTCTGAATTGAATTGGTGTGGCAAGTACTCTGTCTTGTTGTGTCTAAGGACTTTCAGGATGATGCTTTGATGTAAACTCTTTTTAAATCATTCGTTCTCCCACTAAAAATTTCATCCAGCAGACAACGGAGTATTTCTGGCAAATACGCTGTTATTGTCCAATGATTTCTATTTGTCTGAATCAGGAAAATATTCCTTGGATGTCTGCTGATTTTCAAGATATCACTTTTTGCAAGTGCTGCCGCCGCCTTGATTCGATGTTTTTCTGCCACCCGATTGTCCATTTTTGGCATCTCGCAGAATTTCTGAAGAATTTTTGCTATCTTGCTTCTGAAAGTGACTACGTCAGGTTTACCATTGATGTTCGAATTTTAACATTATGACCCAAATGTTCACAGTTTGTTTCATATACTTGCCACTATGTGTCTGCAGATAGCAGATATACATTGAACAAGATCACTTGGTCGTCTGCTCATAATGATTTTCTCAATCCATCGAGAACTTTGAGAAAAGCCGCCTTGTGATGGTTTGGCCTACCCAAACGAGTGTGCTTTGTTGTGTTTTGTTGGCACTGATATCGAGAAGGGATCTGCTTCCCAGTCCAATGATTTGCACGACACATTTGGTGATTAATTGCATTCCCAATATGAATATCCCGGGCATATTCAATCCTGCTTCGGACAGCTTGGTCGCGTTAGGATTGTCACGTGTAAATCTGAAGTCATTACGGGAAATATATAGTCGTCATGTTGTTGTTTATTCGTCAACACTCGGTTCCACACAAAAAGCAATGTTCTGAGAACCTGAATTGAGTTAGGTTCATTTGGCACTTTTCATTTTCTGATCGACCTGGATGTGTTTCTGAGTGAAGTGATTTTACTTTCCTGCGCAAGACTTAGTCGGTGGCCTACAGTGATTGTCACGGTTTTCCCCCGCACTGTGCTGGCAATGTTTACACTTTTGGCCCCCTTCGCCGAGATTTGCACACTTTCTCGACCATTGGCGAGATCTTTCCGGCATATAGCACATTCATGCACGCTTCATCAATAAAAATCCATGATCATGATTCACGAACATGCGTAAATACACACAGGAGCGCAGAAACAGCAATTCTCTTTGTTTAACGTCTGTTATAACTTTCTATTTTAGCACCACCCAGAAGTGAATTATATTCAATAAAGTATGGGTACATTCATAGCCAGACCACTGCATATACACAATATCCTGCATAAAACTTAACCGGCACAAGGAGCTGATTTTTTAAAAGTGTATTGTCTCTAGGGGTATACCGAAGCCTATGCAAGAGAGAAATAGAGAGAAAAAGAAAGTGAGCACAAGAGCGCATTTCTGTTGCAATTTGTTCTTGGTCAGCAGACATACTACCGCATCTTTACTGCTCTTGAATTTTATCCATCAAATATATGTTTCCCTGTATTTACTCTCGGCCATCAGCCAGACCCCCAAAATAGGGTCCATTGGTACCAAAATGAGGGAGTAAGCCTAATATTGATTTTTGGATAGGTCTTTACCCCTAGAATATGAAAATGTGATAGCAAATTCAACCATGTAGCTAAATGGGTGTTAGCACCTCATTTTCAAAATGGCCGCCAAAATGCATGTTTTTCTATTAAAAACACCACGTTTCATATTCTTGTAGGAATTTGTAACAAATAGCATTGCGTTTTGAGATGTTTAAGACTTTACAACTCTCTTAAAGTATGAAATACATCATCTGAACTTTAATCCAAGAAGATAGAATCCAATATGGCACCCAATTTCACAAAATGGCTGCCATCATAGCAACAACTTTATGCACAAAATATGCACGAAAATAACTGGCATTCAGTAGATTTGCAAGCATACACATGGAAAAAAGTATCGCACCACCACGTATTTTCGACATAGTGGAAATGTATCAATGAATTTTTGCACCTTTTCATTGCGGTGTAGGGTAATCTTGTGCAACATTTTGTCCAGATGTTGGAACGCAATGAAGAGAACAAAATTGGGTGACACATTCCTGCCTGTCCTTCACATCATTTGTTTGTTGATACTTTCTTATCAACAACAACAACATGCATTTTAAAAGGGCATTTTCCCTGCTAGAGCGGGGGTTAGCCTTGCGGTCCCCATGACAATCTTCTCCATTTTGCCCTATTTTCTGCATCTCTCCTTGTTAATCCCCTTGCCCGCATTTCTTCTTCCACCATCTTTAGTCAAGTCTTTTTCGGTCTTCCCCGTCCTCTGCTTCCTTCTACATTCATTTCCATCACTCTTCTCAACCAGTCACTTTCATCCTTCCTCAACACATGACCAAACCATCTCAACCTGTTCCTCTTCACAGCATCAATCACAGGCTCTATTCCCATCATCTTTCGCAATTCATCATTTGTCTTCCTCTCTCAACGATACTCCACACATCCACCGAACCATTCGCATTTCCACCCTTTCCAACCTTCGTTGCTGCTCTACGTTCATTACCCATGTCTCGCTCCCATAAATCATAACACTTCTCACACATGCAGCATACACCTTTCCCTTCAGCTTCAACGACACTCCCCTCATCAGCACGCCACCCAGTTCCTGAAACTTCTTCCATGCACATCTCACTCGAGCAACCGTTGCCGAGTCTGATCCACCTTCTCCATTCAGCATGTCTCCGAGGTAGCAAAATGTTTTCACACCTTCCAGCTTCACGCCGTCTCCAAGATCCAACTCAACATTTCCTCCATCTGCAGCTCCCTCTGTGCACACCTTACATTTGAATGTAGCTGCCACACTGGTTAATGACCCTCTCAGACCACTACATTTTTGATGAACCCACTCAGCGCACATTGTACATTGAATGGAGTTCACTCCGACACCCTTCCTACACACAGCACAGGGCCACTTCCCAGTTCTTTCCACCTCACCACATGCTTTACCACTTGCCATCACCTACGTCTTTCCGATATTCACCTTCAGACCTTTTGTCTCCATACATTCCTTCCACTTGTTCATCTTTTCCTTCAGTCCATCCATACTTTCCGCAATCAACACCAGATCATCTGCATACAACAACTCCCACGGTAAACCCTCCTTTACGTTCTGAGCCAGCACCTCCATCACAGCTACAAATAGTAGTGGACTTCGTACCGAACCCTGATGCACTCCCACCTTCACCTCAAACTCACCACTGTTCCCGTCCTTCGTCCTTACAGCTGTGCGCGCTCTTTTGTACATTGCCATCACTACTCTGATCAACCATTCCTCCACTCCTAACTTCCACAATGCCCATGTCAATACTTTGCGTGGTACCCTATCGAATGCTTTGTCCAGATCAACAAACCCAAGAAACAACTTCTTCCTCTTCTCCATGTACTACTCCTGCAACTGCCTCACAATGAAAAGTGCGTCTGTCGTTCCTCTTCCTGGCATGAATCCAAACTGCATTTCGTCGATCTTCACTTTCTTCCTTATCCTCCTCTCCAACACCCTTTCCAATACCTTCATTCCATGCTCCAATAACTTTATCGCTCGATACGAGCCACACTCCAGAGGGTCGCCTTTCCCCTTGTATAGAGGGACGAGGGTACTCAGTTCCCAATCCACTGGAATGCGGCCTTCTTTCACCACCAGATTACAGATCTCTGTCATTCTCTTCACACCCCAACTTCCTGCTGCCTTCAACATATCTCCCACAACTCCCGTCGGCCCTCCCGCTTTTCTACCCTTCATTGCTTTTTTCGCTTCCTCAACTTCCTTCTCAGTTATCTTCTCTGCCGGTCCTAAAACAGGGTTACTATCAATGTTGCCATCCCATTCATTCGCTGTATTCAACAGCATTTCCATATATCTTTTCCATCTTCCTTTAATTCCATCTGGGTCGACAACGATTTGTCCCACTTCATCCTTCAAGCAACTCACCCCCTTCACATCATCAAACTTTTTTATCAAACAACTAATACTGGTATGGTGATGTCCCAATTGGTTAGCAATCTTTCTAACCCCTAAATCATTTCTAACCCCTAAAACCAGGTATAAGATACCCAAATTTGGGGTATAGGGTGAATAGTGAAAAAAACACTACATTGACCATTGATATTTTGAGAAATTTGGCGGCCATTTTGAAAATGGGTGATAACACACATTTAGCTACATCGTTGAATTTGCTATCACATATTTTCTTATTCTCGAGGTAAAAACCTTGTCAAAAATCATTATTAGCCTTACTCCCTCAATTTGGTACCGGTTGACCCCCCCTAGCTGATAGCCTACTCTTGCAGATGAATGAAACGGCTGGTATTGCTGCAACTCCAAACTCTTCATACCTCCTATCTCCAGTGTCCATCTGTACAACACCACAAACACGCAGGGTGCTGTCTGTGCATCATCACTGTCTGTGCACGAGCAAACCTCCTTCATTTAACTGCTGTCTGTGGGCGAGCAACCTCCTTTCCCCTTCCCTTTTGTGTGCTTCCAACCCCTCTCTCCACTCCCTGCCCCCAAATGTGCATGTAATCCTTGTCCCCTCCCACCCCACCCTTACCCCATGCTGTCACTATTTCTCATGTCTTTTTAATTTTCCACAGGCCCCGTTGACACCCAAATCTATGCGTCGCCATCCTCGGCCTCCACTGGGTGACTATAATTCGCCGGCCCATTCCCAAGGTGTGTGGGCAAACGGCAGCTCGAAATTGGAAAGGTCAAGGTTACCGCTGACACTACTGATGGCTGTTGTTCCCCATGGACCAACGCTGGTGGACCCATGGACCAATGGACCAACGATCGTGGGAGCTGAAAACTATGCAGATTTCTCTGTGAGTTTGTTTTTATTTTTTTTCATAAGAATTTTGTTTGCAGAAAGAAGGAGCATCTAAATGGGTTACAAAAAATCAAACCGAGACAAAATTTAAACGACAGTTAAACTGACACGATCAAGCTGCCAGACACAACTGAAGGCAAAATCAAAACGATGCAAACATCATGTGATTGGTTTAGAACCAGTGAGCAGAAGGGGGAGGAAAACAAATAAAAGTTGTTTGCTTGTAAATATGCAGAATGGCAAATGTTTTTTATTCAGATTCCTCCATCCCATACAATTGATTGACTTGTTACAATGTATGCAATCAACATGCTACAACCTCCTGACCAATAAACCTCCTGACCATTCCATTGAAAGGTTGTTATTTGACATGCAGAACCATAGGGAACAGTTTCGGTTTTGACTCTTGGGGGTGAATACGATGCATGATGATGGCGTTGAGCCAGAAACGTGTCCGTGGATTGATTTGATTCCCTTCTCAAAGCAAGGGTTGGCATTGCCAATAAATGGCTGCTGCCAGTGGTGTAACTGCTACCACTGTTTTATGTAATGCGTGTTAGATGATGTTACATATGCGTTACATCATGCACGTTACATCACAAATAGATGCGAGACTATTTCAATGAGCCTGTCTGTGTGTCTGTCTGTCCGCATCCATATATTTTCACTTTAAAATTGTTTTCTTCTGCAACTGCTTATCCAATCAAAAGGAAACTTTATAGATAGGAGGGACTCTCTATGGAGAATATTTTATTGCTAATTGTGTCACAGGTCACATGTTATGACAGTCATATTGGATTTAAGGATTTTTTTTTTTTAGCCATTTTCTCCAAAACTGCTCAACGAAAAAAAACAAATCATGATGTCATCAGTGAAGTGATATTCCAGCAATAATGGGTTAATTTGAAATCTTCATCCAAAAACCTGAAATTTCAGATATCTGATGTATCATCTGATTCGGGCAGAATTAAATTTATGATGTATGTAACCCATGCCAATAAAGGATAAACTATGAAATAATATGGTGAATGGATGATATGGGTAAATGGACCGTAATAGTTGTGTTCAGGTAACGATGGTATTTTTGTTATGAACGCGTGTGTGTGTGTGTACACATATATATATATATATATATATATATATATATATATATATATATATATATATATATATATATATATATATATATATATATATATATTTGCAATCCACATCCATTTGCTTTATACCTCTCCCATTCCCTTCCCCCCCCCACCCCCCACTTTCCCCTGCCCCCTCGCCCAGATCTCCCAATGTCCCTGTTCTCTACCATTGTTGTGCTTATGTGCTTCCCTCTCTCCACATATCTCCCACTCCCTTTATTGTAAGTTTTATGTGTCCGTTTATGTTATCGCTTGCACGAGCCTCGATCTCGCATCCCAAAAAAAAAGAAAAAAAAAAAGTCAAGTTCCATTTAAACTCTCACGCATGATTGGTAACATTCCCAATTGCCGTTGTATACAATTGGTGAAACACCAAGTCCATTGAACTCGGCAATGTGTATTGAAAGCTAGTAACCAAATGAACAATGGGTCATCAGTGCTGGACTACTGCTGTTATGTCTCCATTTGTTCCTAACCTATTAGGGTTGGCTGGGGAATGATTTTTGGCCCAGGTCTTTCACCAACCGGTTGTCCAGGCCTGACGCTCGACTGACGACGTTGGGAATTTGTAATTTTTTTTCCAGGATGTTGGCGATAACCAACTTGTCTTCTCCACGTGAGACGTTGTGTATTTAACACCCCCAATCTTGGCAAGCGGATCTTCAGACGTACCGTCCCTCCGATGTACGGCACACACATATCGATGCACATCGCCCTGCATGTGAAACGACTTTCAAACTTTTTAATGTGCTCAAATCTAACAAGGAATCTTAGGCGCAGGAGTTGACCATTTGGCCTATTATGCATGTGCCATATTCACTTGATCCATTGGTTTGCTCGTATGATCCATGTCGTGTTGCTCCCCATCCTGACCATTATCTTTATTACCCCCAATTAACCCCTACTGTACCAACCCTCTTACTTGCTAGGTTGTTTTTCCTCAACTCTTCTCGCTCGTTTTCCTGACAATTCATTCTCTTGCTGGTTGTGCCCAATTGTTGCCACATTTACCAAAACGTCAGTTCAACCCTGCTTTTCCATGAGTCTTTCTTTTGTTGAGGAATTTTTTTCTGTCCAACATTGACTTTAGTCTAATCTTTAGTCTTTCGTACTTCTCCATGACAATCTTCTACATTTTGCCCTATTTTCTGCATTAACAAGGGGAGATGCAGAAAATAGGGCAAAATGGAGAAGATTGTCATGGGGACTGCAAGGCTAACCCCCGCTCTAGCAGGGAAAATGGCCTTAAAATGCATGTTGTTGTTGTTTTATTGACTTTAGTCGAAACTAATATGTGCATTATTTTGCCTTGTTACTATTTCCAGATCACTCGCTCACCGGACACGGACCAGGGGGCTTCTCGTGTGTGAACACCCCCATTTTAAATCACAATATAAAGAGTGGTGGCGTAAATGTTTATTTTATTGTTTTTTGTCTGTTTAAATAAAAGTTTATTGAAAGAATTGTTGATGTGATCTTTGATACAAGTTCGGTTCCTGTCATTTTCTTTGCCAGAGTTAATCCGACTTTTTGTCCTAATTTCATGACTGACTTTAAAAGTTTTGTAATATTTTGTAGGTAAGCATTTGTCGTGTTTGGGGCTTTTTGCCCCCTTCTGATTTGTATTATTAGCTCACCTGGAGCAAAGTTCAGGGGAGCTCATGCGATTTGGCGGCGTCAGTCCGTGAACACCTACAACTTCTCCGAAACCGCTGAAGGGATTGTGACCAAACTCGCCACAAATTATATATTTTTATTTTACTAAAGTTTGTTCACGACATTTAAAAAATCGGGATCTAAGGGGGTCAAAGTGGATCCGGGTTTGATCCGGGTTTGTGGAGTTACTAAAGTGTATGTAGCCCCCCCTCCCCAAAATAGGATTTTGCTTTCTTCTCAAACTACACACTCAAATTTTAATGAAACCTTATCACAACCTTCATCACCCGTGATGTATCAAAGCTTGTTCACGGCATTAGAAAAATTGGGGTCTGAGGAGGTATACGGGGTTGTGGATTTGGGGGGTGGGTTGCCTCCAAAAATTTTTTTTTTTTTTTTTGTGTTTAAAGTCTTATTGTTGTTAGTATGATTCTACATGCTGCCCTGTCTTCGAGCAATCATTGAAATTGGTTTAAAATAACTTTAGTCAGTGCAGTACACTGCTTATTCTACCAGGTGAGCGCCAGGAGTATTACCCCTATGTTTATTGTTGCGATGTCAGTCCATTCTTTGATCTTTGAACCTTGATAGGAGCTGTGGAAGTACTTTCAGTAGTCCTTTCTTAATTGCGAATAATTTGGAAATGCACAACAATACTGTAGATGGATGTTTTCATTTGGTTCAACTTCTTTTGGTTCAACATGCACACATTTGTAGTCTTAAAAGAATGTGCACTCTCCAACTCACTCACATAAGGGGCCATCTGCTTTCATAACGTGCCTCATTATTTGCTTCCTTGCAGTGGGAACGAACTCCCTACTGTGGTTCACAAGTAAAATATGCTTTAGTTTCTCAAATGTTTCGTCTAGCTAGTGCATTAATCTTCTTACTGTCTCGACTTTAATATCCCCTTTGTTTCGCTCATCTTTTATCAGACCGGAGCCCTGACTGAGCAAGGGCATACACCTGTTACTTAGCAATTGCCCCAGCCTTTGGAGCAAAGTGTATATTGTCGTGCGAATCCCTCCGGTTAATACCAGGGACCCCGGATGGACCAAACGGATCTACTGGAGGCGACGACCAAACACGGATTTGACTATGAAGCGCGGGAAGAAGAAGATAAAGAAGCGGGAAAAGCGCTTACCTGGAGCGCGCCGACTGCAGCTCCGGTCCTATAGGGAATTAATGTACTCGAACACCGAATTAGAATGTACAAAAAGAGATTTATTCATGGAACCCGATAACAAGGAACGCGACGGTAATCAAATAATGGTCCTAAGTTGGGATCCCACACACCAGACTCAACAACAGGACACAGGAATGAATGAAAGGAAAATAAAGTGTTGGCGTGTATTTGTGAAATGTGCGTCTTAACTGTCCGTCGTCTTGTCGTGTCTGCCGTCTGAACGCGGCTCCGTTCGGCCTCGTCTGTTCAGCGGCACGCCTCGCTCCAAGCTCCAAATCGATCACACACGAGGTCCCGCCCGCTCACAGCACCACTCCAAGCACCACAAAGATGGTGAACCAAGGACCACCAGGGACCTCCCAAGACCAAGAAGGGAAGTGCAGAGACAAGAGACAAGCGAGGAAAGTGACGTGCAGCGCAAGAGGGAAAATGTCGTCCGGCACGCTCTTTTATAACCTGCCTTGACTCTCCTCCAATATTCTGTTTTGCTGGCGCCCTCATTGGCCGAGTGCTTCCCGCACCAGTATTGCTTGCCCTGATTGGCTGGAGGTTCGTGCCTTCCGCGCCAACCAATCGCACTTTCCCTGTAGGGTGGTTATAGCTCGTGTCACTCGATGTTGCTAGGCCTGCCGGAGGTGCCCCGATCTGGCTTCCTGCTTGTCTTCCAAAGTCGTTGTAAGGTAAGAGGATTTAATTACTGTGTGCACTAAAGGGCCTATCTAAGTGTTTATATGAGTATGCATTGCCATTAGGGAGAAAGTTTTGGTGACAGGGACGACGACGAACAAAGGAATCTTATCCATAATTCCTGGACTATTTAGCACGCCCTGCTCCCCCGTAGCGGGGACATCAATACAGCTTATCCCGACAAACCGGACTACACATGGAACTTATTACAGGGTAGATTCCCTATCGCGACAGTCGAATACCTACCTATACAGATCTATCTGACTCTAGATATTCCTTTACCCCACCGACATAACAATATATTATGAAGGCTCCTGGAACTGAACCTGAATTGTCTTCATACGACATGAGTGTATGTAGCAGTTCTGCGTGATCACGTATTTATCTTCCTTTTTGATGTTGCAATTGTGTGGTAAATAAATTTTGCACTCTGAACCTACTTGAAGTGGTTAATCTTCTACAGTATTTGGCGTACCTGGGTGGGCCACAAAATCTCAGGTGGGAAGAGACGTGAGCCGGTGATTTGGGGTGGACTGATGTGGGCAGCCAGCTGAAATAAGAGGTAATTACTTTTTATAACCCTTCCATGCCGGTCTTCGCTCCAAGCTTTTGTGCTCGCTTGGTTCTGACCTGTCGGGTGAAGTGGCACTGAGTATTTAGAGTTGGAACATTTAATGGGAAGCAGGTAACGGGGTTTTGTGGAAGGTTGTGCAAAAGTGTATGCACATTGTTTCCGTCCTTGCTGTGGTGCGTGCAGAATACCATCCCGTGTATTTGAACAAAGGCTGAACGCCCTGGAGAGGCAGACGGTGGAGGTTAATTGTATTCTTGCACAGCAAGGGAATTCAACGTTTTGTTGTGTATGGGGATGTAAAATTGTGTATTCTAGTCGTGGTAAAGTGGTTTGGTTGGTTGAATAATTGTTGAGATAAGGGAGGTGTAAGTTTCCTGCTGTGGTTGCACAGTTGACTGTCCTAGTGTGCCCGTGTATGAGGCTCGAAGCCTTAGAGGCACAGAGACCGAGGTGAGTTACTAAATTCAGTGTGGGTTGTGGAACTGTTGAGCAGTTCAGATGTGAGTTTTGGTTAAGTGGTGGAAAGGTGTGGGTGATTCACACACCCTCCATGTACATGGTGTATTTGTAAAGTTCTGAGAAGTTGAATTATGTGTACTAGCAACGGTACCTGCCCTACGGGCAGGGCTTCCATTGGGAAGTCGAAATGAAAAGGCAAAATATCAGAAATTGAAGGCAGAAATTTTTTATTTTAAACGATTCATATAAACATCCGTTGAATCATATCAAACGTAAATCATCAAAATCAAAACAGTATCTTTGGAATTTCAATAAAAGCCATCACTGTTCATATCAGAAAATATTATTCCATCGTGGTGATCTATGGCATCCATCAGGCCTTGGTACTTGTCTGCATGGATCGTCTTCTGGTTTTCTTGCCCACCGAAGTCTTGACGCTTCAGCCTTGGCATACTGATCGCATGCGTACTGCTGAGTAAGTCATCGACACCTCATGACCCGATTGCAATTTTGATGTCTGATCTGAAGGTGGAACCTTGTGAACTCACTTGGGGATATCGTGCCTTGGCCTTTTGCATGAGGGATGTCGATCTTGAATCCTTCTTCACCATGCGGGAACATCAGCACATAGTGAAGAGGATCGTAGCTCTGGTGCAGCTCCGTGATGGTTTGAAGTCTACCTTCACGCTTATAGAGGATGACGTTCAAATGGTCCACATGCTCGCCGGGTATGATGATGGATACCTCGCTTGCCTGCGGGAGGTTGTAACGTCGAGCATGCTCACCTGAAAGCCGCTTTCTTGCATCCAGAACCATGGTGATGTCTGCTTCCATCAACTCAAGGGCAGATTTCAGAGACTGGATGTAGGGATTGTTCTGACGCAGCCAGTCTTGGGGAGTCTTCAGAATGTCAATATTACCGTTGAGCTGTTCATTAAATCTGTCGGTTTTCCATTTCATCAGTCATGGAACCATATTTGAGCAAACGTTGGATGTGATTGATCACTTCCTGGCTGGAGTGGTCCAATGCGATGGTAGACTACCTTGAAGCTTCACCATGGGGCTAAATCCTGGCATGAAGTGCTCCTTGATTCTGATCGATGCCATGGCCAAGGCATTGTTGAACTGGCGTATCTTGATAAACTCCTTTCGGTCGAACAGAACTTTGAAATCTTCAGGGTAGGTCTCGAGTAGATTGATTTCAATTTTGCCCTTCTCACAGCAGAATCCAGGTCGTTCGTCATTCCAGCAGTAGGCCTTGCAGAAGGGGCACTTACGTCCTGTATCATACAGACTTGGCAGCTTGTGACCTTGCTGCTTTGCTGGATAGTCGGCTTCCTCAAAGTGCTGGACATCAAACACTGCTCCAAATCCTCCTTTTGCATTAGAGCCGCTTTAAGCTTGACTTTCATAGCGCTCTGGTGTGCAGCTGTGTCACGATCTTGTTCAGCAGATCTGTATTCCTCGGACTGCCTCCGAGACTGGTGTGCAGCTGTCACGTACTTGTTCTGCCTCCGATAGTCCTCGTCTCGGCGAGCCTTCTTTCTTGCAACAGCTTCTTTGGACGTTTTCGTTAATGAGGCTTTCCGTTTGGTCGGCATTTTACCGGTTTATCTTAAACAGTACCTGCCCAGAAATACGTACCAGAGAAAACAAATTGTTTTGGCAATGGCCTCTCCAATATTGTACCCGTTTGATGTTTGTCACAGTCTTCAGTACCCGTTTGTGACGATGTTATGTTTTCATTGTGACGAAAATATTCGAATTTCACGAATATGTGAATTGTGATTGTTTCATTGTGATGTTGGTACAAAATCATTCCATTTTTTTTTTTCTTAAAGAAAAGTGTACAGTTGATATCACGATTTGAAACACGATGGAATAATATAATAATAAAATAAAATAAAAGGTCTTTAATTTTAAAAAAAATTAATAAAAGGTTTAAAGGAAAAGGTCTTTGTCCGTTTAATAAAAGGTCTTTGTCCGAGGTCACAGAGTTCGATAGGTGCAGCTGTGCAGCCATTTATGCAGCACCCAGGAAAACATCGTCACAATGAGAACAATGGACGTTATGCGAACGTGAATGTTATGCGGGAGTCCAAACCTGAGAATACTGGAGACCAAAGCTGAAATTGGAAAAACTAAATAGCCTATTTTACTCCTGGAGATCCCAGGATTACCCACACAAAATATCGTTTCGATCGGTTGAGCCGTTTTTGCGGTACCTTCCAACAGACGGACAGACATTTGGTGAATTATAGTAAGATTGTCAGTGATGTACTTGTGTACCACCCACCGTTCATGCCTAAGGGGCAAAGCCAGACGGTTGTTTGAGCTGTAGGTGAGATTGAATATTCTCAATCAAAGGGAGGTGCGAAGCACCCCTCCCTTTATACAAGGGATCGTTTCTCTGTACGCAGCTTTAACATGGGGACTGAAAATTAGTTTCTCGGCTTCTACTAGACGAAATCGGCTGCAAATTTCAGATGTAAATGCTTTGTACATTAAGGTAATATGTTCCAAATTTCAGCAACGTCTTTCCTGCATTCTTAAGTTTTATTTGAAAAACCCTCAATCACGTTGGATCCATCCATCCACCCAAAATGTGTTGGTGCTCATATATCAAGGGCAATACATTGAAACTAGCTGAAACTTGGAATATGTCGGCCAATAGGTCTAGTTAATGGCTTTCAAAACAAATTCCACCGAAGTGCTATAGTTTTTGCTTTGAAATTATATATATATATATACATGAATAAAAACATATATATACACACTTTATAACTCTTCAAAATGTTATTACCCAAATCTAACATGCTGGCCCAATGGACTCATGGATAAGGCATCAGACCCCCAAGCTGCGGATTGTGGTTCCAGTCTTGACTGGGTTGGAAAAAAAAATTCACCTTACTTTTTTGAAGTCTTTTATATCGTCTTTGATATCGTCTTGAATAAAGTCTTGTACGATGAACTAATGCATTGTGCTCGTATTTAAAATGTATCTTGTGAAAAATGCCAGGGGCATAGAAAAGGCCCCTTTATATCAAGGTATGTGCCATGGCGAAAAGTATAAAAAAGGACATTCAAAAAATCTTGTGCATGCTGGACTACCCTTATGTTCTGAGGAAGAACCAAGTAATGCTCTGGAAAAGTTAATGTGAAGGGACACCAATTTGATTCATACAGCTGCATGAAGAAGTAAATGTATTTTATTTGCCAGATGTAGGGCGCACCTTTATATGAACTTTTCTTGAGCATTACTTGGTTCCTCCCAAGAACACAAGGGGGGTAGTCGAGCATGCACACAATATTTTTTGAATGTCCCTTCTTTTCTATACTTTGCCGCATGGCACATACCCTTATATAAAGGGGCCTTTTCTATGCCCCTGGCATTTTACCCAAGAATATACTTTTTACATCGGAAAAAAAAAAATGGCAGACAAAATTGACACCCTCGACTTGACATTTGCTAGCACATCCTTTGGACAAAACTGCAGTCAAGCGCTTCCTATAGCCATAAATGAGCTTCCTACACTTCTCTACTGGCAGTTTGGTCCACTCTTCTTGTGCAAACTGCTGCAGTTCTCCCAGATTTGAAGGGTTCCTTCTCCCAACTGCTTTCAGATCTCCCCACAGGTGTTCAATGGGATTTAGGTCTGGAATCATTGCTGGCCGTTTCAGACAGTCCAGCGTTTTGTCTTGAACCATTCCTGGGTGCTTTTTGAAGTGTGTTTGGGGTCATTGTCCTGCTGCAAGACCCATGACCTTCGATGGAGACCGAGCTTTCTGACACTGAGTTGAACATTGCGCTCCAAAATGCCTTGATAATCTCCTGATTTCATGATGCCATGCACATGTTCAAGGCACCCAGTGCCAGAGGCAGCACAGCAACCCAAAAACATCACTGAACCTCCTTCATGTTTGACTGTGGGGAAGGTGTTCTCTTCTTTGAAGGCTTCATTTTGTTTTCTGTAAACATAGGGATGATGTGCTTTACCGAAAGCTCTAATTTGGTCTCATCTATCCACAGATCATTCTCCCAGAAGGTTTTTGGCTTGTTCAGGTGTTTTGGAAAACTCCAGTCAGGCTTTCTCAGCAGTGGGGTCCTCGGGTCCCCTACTATAGAACCCTCTTTCCTTCAGTTGGCGACGGATGGTGCAAGTTGAAACTGTCGTACCTGAAGGGTGGGGCGGAGTGATGACCTTCTTAAATTTTTATATACTGTACTGAATCAGTGTACTGTATAAAATAATCAATTCCTTTGAAAGGAACTTCAATGACAGGAGGCCATTAGAGCCATCGAGCCTGTGCAGTGATTGCTAAACTATGGTTTATGTGGTTTTCTATGGTTGTTCGTGCTCTATCCTTTTTAGATGTTCAATGTCTGTCAATCAAATAAGGAAGTGTAAGCACCATTTATAAGTCTTTGGTATAAGTCTACCAACAGCCAAAATGGCATGAAGGTACGAACACTCACCTCTCAGCTGTCTTGCCTGGGTTTGAATCCCCACCCAGATATAAACTGCCATCCTGGTGTTTCACGGGAAGGGCGATTCATCAATGTGTGTGGGGAACATCCCTCGGATGGACGTTGAACGGTCGTCCCGTGTGGCGGAATTACTTATTGGATGATGAAGATCCCACGGTGTCTCTCACGAACAGTAGGCGAGTTATCGCCGGCACCCTGAACTGATTACAAATTCCTGCTCTAACTAGTCGAACTTCAGGTGTGGTCTGGCGAGGGGGTTTCGTAAAATACTTATCCCAAGCTTCAGCCGCCCCGGTCATCTTCACAAGAGCGTGGGAATCAATGTGACCGCTAAAGACATTTTTAAACTCTCTGGTCACACACAGTCAGTCATGGCTGTTGTCTACCGCCCTCCCAAACCACACCCATCATTCCTGTCTGACTTCTCCTACTTTCTGACCCAGCTATGTTCCCTCTCCCCCTCAATCCTCCTCCTTGGTGATTTCAATATCCACATGGACTCCACTGACTCCACACTAACCACTGACTTCACTGATTTACTCACCTGCTTTAACCTCACTCAACATGTCAACTTTCCTACCCATAACCGTGGTCACATTTTGGACCTTGTCTGCTCTACTGGACTAATTTTGCACCATCTCTCTGGCTCCGACCTCACTCTCTCTGACCACCTAGCCATCACTTTGACCATCAACATCCCCACCCCAGCACCAAGGCATTATCGCACTATCAACTTCCGTAAGCTAAACGCTCTTTCACCTGCCTCATTCTCATCGACCCTCTCTGAAAAAATGTCCACTTCTCCCTTCGTTGACCTCCACACCCCTTCTGACCTCACTGACTACTACAACCACACTCTCTCCTCCTGCCTTGACCAACTTGCGCCTATAAAAACCAAAACAGTTTCTTTCACCCATTCTGCTCCCTGGTTTACCCCTGAACTCCGCCTGATGAAAACTCGTGCTCGCCAACTTGAAAGACTCCGCAATAAAACAGGTCTCACAGTTCACTCCCAGGCCTACAAGGACCACATACAACACTATAAAGATGCCCTCTCCCGCGCCCGCTCCGCTTACTACTCTCAAATTATCCACTCTGGCTCCGGAAACCCAAAAGCACTCTTCTCTACAATAAACAAACTCCTCAGCCCCCTGAACACCACCACCCAGTCATTCACAATAGACAACTGCATCTCCTTCCTTTCATTCTTCCAACGCAAAATTGAAAACATCTACAACAGCTTGACCACCGCCGCACCTGCTCCCCCTCAAACCACCTGCCCCCCCTTATCCTGCCATCCCCTGTCTCAATTCTCCCCGGTCTCCCCTACTGACCTCTCTGAACTCCTCATCGGAATGAAAACTGCCACCTGCACTCTTGACCCCATCCCCTCCAGCTTTGTCAAGGCCTCCCTTCCTGCTCTCTCTCCACTTATCATTGCAACAATAAACTCCTCCCTGTCTACAGGCATCGTCCCACCATCCCTCAAAATTGCTGCTGTTACCCCCATTCTGAAAAAACCTGGACTAAACCCTGACACCCTAAATAACTTCAGACCCATCTCCAACCTACCCTTTCTGTCAAAGGTTTTGGAACGCGCTGTAGCCACTCAACTCAAACATCACCTCTCTGCCAATAACCTGTATGAAACATTCCAATCCGGATTCCGCTCCAACCACAGTACTGAAACTGCTCTCCTCAAAATCACCAACGACCTTCTCCTCTCCTCTGACGCTGGCAACCTGAACATTCTCATCCTCCTCGACCTCAGCGCCGCCTTTGACACCATCGATCACACCATCCTCCTCCACCCGACTTGAAACCACCTTTAACATTACCGGCACTGCCCTCTCTTGGATTAAATCATACCTCTCTGACAGACGTCAGTTCATCTCCATCAATAACTGCAAATCCCCCACTGCTCCCCTCCCCCAAGGTGTCCCCCAAGGTTCAGTTATTGGCCCCCTCCTCTTCATCCTTTACCTGTCCCCCCTCGGTCACTTAATCCGCCGTCATGGTCTCCAATTCCACTGCTTTGCCGATGACATCCAGCTTTTCATCTCCACCAAGTCCATCTCCACCGCCACCCACTCTATCCTGACAAACTGCATCACTGAAATAAAATCCTGGCTTCAAATCAACTTCCTCAAACTTGACTGTGATAAATCTGAAATAATCATCATTGGCCCAAAAACGCTCACCAAGTCCACCCATAACGTTGCCCTCAACATCGACGGTTTCCCAGTATCCACCTCCCCTCACATCCGGAATCTTGGCATCATCTTTGACCAAACCCTCTCCTTCGACAAATACACTAAACAGATCACAAAGACAGCCTTCTTTCACCTGAAAAACATCGCCCGTCTCCGTCCATCCCTCTCCTCCGTGGCTGCAGAAACCCTCATCCACGCCTTCATCACTTCCCGTCTGGACTACTGCAATAGCCTCCTTTATGGTTCACCCTCAACAATCACCAATAAACTCCAATACATTCAGAACTCCGCTGCCCGTCTACTCACCCATTCCCGGACCCGTGACCACATCACCCCCGTCCTTTACAAGCTTCACTGGCTCCCCATCTCCCAGAGAATCCAGTACAAAATCCTCCTCTTGACCTACAAAGCCCTCCATAACCTGGCCCCATCCTACCTGGCTGACCTCCTCTCCAGACACACTCCCACCCGCAACCTCCGCTCTGCTGGTACCAACCTCCTGACCCCCCCCATCCGGACCAAATTTAGATCCTGGGGGGACAGGGCCTTCTCCATCGCTGCTCCCACCCTCTGGAACTCGCTACCTCACACCATCAGAGACTCCTCCTCACTCACCACATTCAAAACATCACTCAAGACCCACCTGTTCAACACTGCATTCAACATTTAACCCACAGCATCTAACCCCTGACTATCTCCTCTCCTTCTCCCTCCTTTGTGCTTTGAATATTTCCCTATTGATTCTTCTTTTTTTGCAATTGTTTTTATGTTTTGCTATGCATTATGTTTTGCACTCTGTCAAAGCGTCTTTGGGCTTCCGGAAAAGCGCTATATAAAATAAATGCATTATTATTATTATTATTATTATTAGAGACGAAGAAGAAGAAGTCGCTTCGCCCGCAGTTTGAATCAAAGATCGTAAAGCGGAGACGGGTAATGAACTCCCAGCTCGAACCATTCAACCGGCAAGATGCACGGAAACAATGTTCAATGAGCGAACCAACTACCCAGTTCGATACACCTCCTTAAAAGAACTTGGTTGTGCGCTTTCAACCAATCAGAGAAAAGGGTGTTGCTGCATTCAAATATACCGCGTCATGACGCAGCGTCCAATCAGCAGTGAGGACGTCCTTCGTTTGAATATGATTTCAGGTTCAGAAGTGATTTCATTTCGACCAATGGCGCGTTAGGGCGGTCTGTTAAACGAGAACGCGCAACGGTTTTTCGTGTTTAGCCGGTTGGATACGGGTTGTATTCCTGAAATCGAAGGAGTTTCCATTATTTTTGTGAATATACGATATTTTTAGCGTCAGTATTTTCCTGCAGTGACCATTAAGCTGTGCCCTTTGACGTCGCTTTTCCTGGAGGGTCGTCCTGAAGATGGCGATGAGTCGGAAAAGGTGAGTGAGGTCGTGTCTTCACTTCACGTTGTAAGAAACTTGTGCTGACGTCCTCTTAGTCTTGGTGTGCGAAGTATTTTTCATCTTGGTGTGCGAAGTATTTTTCATCTTGGTGTGCGAAGCGATTGATTGAACAGAGGAGACCTTGCTGGAGAAACTTCAGAACAGAAGCGTAAATTGTGTGTGTGTGTGTGTGGGGCAATCCTTTAAATTATTTATATTTACGGCTGGTTTAAAAAAAATTCCTGTTTAATACTTTTTTTTTCAAAAACGTGGGTCGGGAGGGAGGGTTTTGTTTTTTTCAGAGTGAAATTTTAATGGATTATTCAAAGCACAATATGTTTTTTTCTTAAATATACTTGATCGGACATGCATGATGAATCATGTTATGATTTCTAAACGAGTAAACCTTCGTAAGTACGCACTGATACGATTCAAATAAAGAAAATAAAGAAACCTATGTCACATTGAGTTCTGTTTACTTTTAATATTTGCTGATACATATAACAATGATAGACCAAAACTTCGGCTTTTAAGAATAATGTCCGGTTGCCATACATCTATCTATCAGCAGCTACTGCTATTATAGCACTCATAGATGTATCTATCTATCAGCAGCTACTGCTATTACAGCACTCATAGATGTATCTATCTATCAGCAGCTACTGCTATTATAGCACTCATAGATGTATCTATCTATCAGCAACTACTGCTATTACAGCACTCATAGATGTATCTATCTATCAGCAGCTACTGCTATTACAGCACTCATAGATGTATCTATATATCAGCAGCTACTGCTATTACAGCACTCATAGATGTATCTATCTATCAGCAGCTACTGCTATTATAGCACTCATAGATGTATCTATCTATCAGCAGCTACTGCTATTACAGCACTCATAGATGTATCTATCTATCAGCAGCTACTGCTATTACAGCACTCATAGATGTATCTATCTATCAGCAGCTACTGCTATTACAGCACTCACAGATGTATCTATCTATCAGCAGCTACTGCTATTACAGCACTCATAGATGTATCTATCTATCAGCAGCTACTGCTATTACAGCACTCACAGATGTATCTATCTATCAGCAGCTACTGCTATTACAGCACTCATAGATGTATCTATCTATCAGCAGCTACTGCTATTACAGCACTCACAGATGTATCTATCTATCAGCAGCTACTGCTATTATAGCACTCATACATGTATCTATCTATCAGCAGCTACTGCTATTACAGAACTCACAGATGTATCTATCTATCAGCAGCTACTGCTATTACAGCACTCATAGATGTATCTATCTATCAGCAGCTACTGCTATTACAGCACTCACAGATGTATCTATCTATCAGCAGCTACTGCTATTACAGCACTCATAGATGTATCTATCTATCAGCAGCTACTGCTATTACAGCACTCACAGATGTATCTATCTATCAGCAGCTACTGCTATTATAGCACTCATAGATGTATCTATCTATCAGCAGCTACTGCTATTACAGAACTCACAGATGTATCTATCTATCAGCAGCTACTGCTATTACAGCACTCATAGATGTATCTATCTATCAGCAGCTACTGCTATTACAGCACTCACAGATGTATCTATCTATCAGCACTCAGCAGCTACTGCTATTACAGCACTCACAGATGTATCTATCTATCAGCAGCTACTGCTATTATAGCACTCATACATGTATCTATCTATCAGCAGCTACTGCTATTACAGCACTCACAGATGTATCTATCTATCAGCACTCAGCAGCTACTGCTATTACAGCACTCACAGATGTATCTATCTATCAGCAGCTACTGCTATTATAGCACTCATACATGTATCTATCTATCAGCAGCTACTGCTATTATAGCACTCATACATGTATCTATCTATCAGCAGCTACTGCTATTACAGCACTCACAGATGTATCTATCTATCAGCAGCTACTGCTATTACAGCACTCATAGATGTATCTATCAATCAGCAGCTACTGCTATTACAGCACTCACAGATGTATCTATCTATCAGCACTCAGCAGCTACTGCTATTACAGCACTCACAGATGTATCTATCTATCAGCAGCTACTGCTATTATAGCACTCATACATGTATCTATCTATCAGCAGCTACTGCTATTATAGCACTCATACATGTATCTATCTATCAGCAGCTACTGCTATTACAGCACTCACAGATGTATCTATCTATCAGCACTCAGCAGCTACTGCTATTACAGCACTCACAGATGTATCTATCTATCAGCAGCTACTGCTATTATAGCACTCATAGATGTATCTATCTATCAGCAGCTACTGCTATTATAGCACTCACAGATGTATCTATCTATCAGCAGCTACTGCT
Organism: Myxine glutinosa; assembly: GCF_964187855.1. Lineage (NCBI taxonomy): Eukaryota > Metazoa > Chordata > Myxini > Myxiniformes > Myxinidae > Myxine > Myxine glutinosa. Next base: position 26,893,124 of record NC_136274.1, read on the forward strand.
ATTATAGCACTCACAGATGTATCTATCTATCAGCAGCTACTGCTATTACAGCACTCATAGATGTATCTATCTGTCAGCAGCTACTGCTATTATAGCACTCACAGATGTATCTATATATCAGCAGCTACTGCTATTATTGCACTCATAGATGTATCTATCTATCAGCAGCTACTGCTATTATAGCACTCATAGATGTATCTATCTATCAGCAGCTACTGCTATTATAGCACTCGTACATGTATCTATCTATCAGCAGCTACTGCTATTACAGCACTCACAGATGTATCTATCTATCAGCAGCTACTGCTATTACAGCACTCATAGATGTATCTATCAATCAGCAGCTACTCCTATTACAGCACTCACAGATGTATCTATCTATCAGCACTCAGCAGCTACTGCTATTACAGCACTCACAGATGTATCTATCTATCAGCAGCTACTGCTATTATAGCACTCATACATGTATCTATCTATCAGCAGCTACTGCTATTACAGCACTCACAGATGTATCTATCTATCAGCACTCAGCAGCTACTGCTATTACAGCACTCACAGATGTATCTATCTATCAGCAGCTACTGCTATTATAGCACTCATAGATGTATCTATCTATCAGCAGCTACTGCTATTATAGCACTCACAGATGTATCTATCTATCAGCAGCTACTGCTATTATAGCACTCACAGATGTATCTATCTATCAGCAGCTACTGCTATTATAGCACTCACAGATGTATCTATCTATCAGCAGCTACTGCTATTATAGCACTCACAGATGTATCTATCTATCAGCAGCTACTGCTATTATAGCACTCACAGATGTATCTATCTATCAGCAGCTACTGCTATTATAGCACTCATAGATGTATCTATCTGTCAGCAGCTACTGCTATTATAGCACTCACAGATGTATCTATATATCAGCAGCTACTGCTATTATTGCACTCATAGATGTATCTATCTATCAGCAGCTACTGCTATTATAGCACTCATACATGTATCTATCTATCAGCAGCTACTGCTATTACAGCACTCACAGATGTATCTATCTATCAGCAGCTACTGCTATTACAGCACTCACAGATGTATCTATCTATCAGCACTCAGCAGCTACTGCTATTACAGCACTCACAGATGTATCTATCTATCAGCAGCTACTGCTATTACAGCACTCATACATGTATCTATCTATCAGCAGCTACTGCTATTACAGCACTCACAGATGTATCTATCTATCAGCACTCAGCAGCTACTGCTATTACAGCACTCACAGATGTATCTATCTATCAGCAGCTACTGCTGTTATAGCACTCATACATGTATCTATCTATCAGCAGCTACTGCTATTATAGCACTCATACATGTATCTATCTATCAGCAGCTACTGCTATTACAGCACTCACAGATGTATCTATCTATCAGCACTCAGCAGCTACTGCTATTACAGCACTCACAGATGTATCTATCTATCAGCAGCTACTGCTATTATAGCACTCATACATGTATCTATCTATCAGCAGCTACTGCTATTATAGCACTCACAGATGTATCTATCAGCAGCTACTGCTATTACAGCACTCACAGATGTATCTATCTATCAGCACTCAGCAGCTACTGCTATTACAGCACTCACAGATGTATCTATCTATCAGCAGCTACTGCTATTATAGCACTCACAGATGTATCTATCTATCAGCAGCTACTGCTATTACAGCACTCACAGATGTATCTATCTATCAGCAGCTACTGCTATTACAGCACTCAAATATGTATCTATCTATCAGCAGCTACTGCTATTATAGCACTCACAGATGTATCTATCTATCAGCAGCTACTGCTATTACAGCACTCACAGATGTATCTATCTATCAGCAGCTACTGCTATTACAGCACTCACAGATGTATCTATCTATCAGCAGCTACTGCTATTACAGCACTCAAAGATGTATCTATCTATCAGCAGCTACTGCTATTATAGCACTCACAGATGTATCTATCAATCAGCAGCTACTGCTATTATAGCACTCATAGATGTATCTAGCTATCAGCAGCTACTGCTATTATAGCACTCACAGATGTATCTATATATCAGCAGCTACTGCTATTATAGCACTCATAGATGTATCTATCTATCAGCAGCTACTGCTATTATAGCACTCACAGATGTATCTATCTATCAGCAGCTACTGCTATTATAGCACTCATAGATGTATCTATATATCAGCAGCTACTGCTATTACAGCACTCATAGATGTATCTATCTATCAGCAGCTACTGCTATTACAGCACTCATAGATGTATCTATCTATCAGCAGCTACTGCTATTATAGCACTCACAGATGTATCTATCAGCAGCTACTGCTATTATAGCACTCACAGATGTATCTATATATCAGCAGCTACTGCTATTATAGCACTCAAAGATGTATCTATCTATCAGCAGCTACTGCTATTACAGCACTCATAGATGTATCTATCTATCAGCAGCTACTGCTATTATAGCACTCATAGATGTATCTATATATCAGCAGCTACTGCTATTATAGCACTCATAGATGTATCTATCTATCAGCAGCTACTGCTATTATAGCACTCATAGATGTATCTATCTATCAGCAGCTACTGCTATTATTGCACTCATAGATGTATCTATCTATCAGCAGCTACTGCTATTATAGCACTCATAGATGTATCTATATATCAGCAGCTACTGCTATTATAGCACTCATAGATGTATCTATCTATCAGCAGCTACTGCTATTATAGCACTCATAGATGTATCTATATATCAGCAGCTACTGCTATTATAGCACTCATAGATGTATCTATCTATCAGCAGCTACTGCTATTACAGCACTCATAGATGTATCTATCTATCAGCAGCTACTGCTATTACAGCACTCATAGATGTATCTATCTATCAGCAGCTACTGCTATTACAGCACTCATAGATGTATCTATCTATCAGCAGCTACTGCTATTACAGCACTCACAGATGTATCTATCTATCAGCACTCAGCAGCTACTGCTATTACAGCACTCACAGATGTATCTATCTATCAGCAGCTACTGCTATTACAGCACTCATAGATGTATCTATCTATCAGCAGCTACTGCTATTACAGCACTCACAGATGTATCTATCTATCAGCAGCTACTGCTATTACAGCACTCATAGATGTATCTATCTATCAGCAGCTACTGCTATTACAGCACTCACAGATGTATCTGTCTATCAGCAGCTACTGCTATTATAGCACTCATACATGTATCTATCTATCAGCAGCTACTGCTATTACAGAACTCACAGATGTATCTATCTATCAGCAGCTACTGCTATTACAGCACTCATAGATGTATCTATCTATCAGCAGCTACTGCTATTACAGCACTCATAGATGTATCTATCTATCAGCAGCTACTGCTATTACAGCACTCACAGATGTATCTATCTATCAGCAGCTACTGCTATTACAGCACTCATAGATGTATCGATCTATCAGCAGCTACTGCTATTATAGCACTCATAGATGTATCTATCTATCAGCAGCTACTGCTATTACAGAACTCACAGATGTATCTATCTATCAGCAGCTACTGCTATTACAGCACTCATAGATGTATCTATCTATCAGCAGCTACTGCTATTACAGCACTCACAGATGTATCTATCTATCAGCACTCAGCAGCTACTGCTATTACAGCACTCACAGATGTATCTATCTATCAGCAGCTACTGCTATTATAGCACTCATACATGTATCTATCTATCAGCAGCTACTGCTATTACAGCACTCACAGATGTATCTATCTATCAGCACTCAGCAGCTACTGCTATTACAGCACTCACAGATGTATCTATCTATCAGCAGCTACTGCTATTATAGCACTCATACATGTATCTATCTATCAGCAGCTACTGCTATTATAGCACTCATACATGTATCTATCTATCAGCAGCTACTGCTATTACAGCACTCACAGATGTATCTATCTATCAGCAGCTACTGCTATTACAGCACTCATAGATGTATCTATCAATCAGCAGCTACTGCTATTACAGCACTCACAGATGTATCTATCTATCAGCACTCAGCAGCTACTGCTATTACAGCACTCACAGATGTATCTATCTATCAGCAGCTACTGCTATTATAGCACTCATACATGTATCTATCTATCAGCAGCTACTGCTATTATAGCACTCACAGATGTATCTATCTATCAGCAGCTACTGCTATTATAGCACTCATAGATGTATCTATATATCAGCAGCTACTGCTATTACAGCACTCACAGATGTATCTATCTATCAGCAGCTACTGCTATTACAGCACTCACAGATGTATCTATCTATCAGCAGCTACTGCTATTACAGCACTCATAGATGTATCTATCAATCAGCAGCTACTGCTATTACAGCACTCACAGATGTATCTATCTATCAGCACTCAGCAGCTACTGCTATTACAGCACTCACAGATGTATCTATCTATCAGCAGCTACTGCTATTATAGCACTCATACATGTATCTATCTATCAGCAGCTACTGCTATTATAGCACTCACAGATGTATCTATCTATCAGCAGCTACTGCTATTATAGCACTCATAGATGTATCTATATATCAGCAGCTACTGCTATTACAGCACTCATAGATGTATCTATCTATCAGCAGCTACTGCTATTACAGCACTCATAGATGTATCTATCTATCAGCAGCTACTGCTATTATAGCACTCACAGATGTATCTATCAGCAGCTACTGCTATTATAGCACTCACAGATGTATCTATATATCAGCAGCTACTGCTATTATAGCACTCAAAGATGTATCTATCTATCAGCAGCTACTGCTATTACAGCACTCATAGATGTATCTATCTATCAGCAGCTACTGCTATTATAGCACTCATAGATGTATCTATATATCAGCAGCTACTGCTATTATAGCACTCATAGATGTATCTATCTATCAGCAGCTACTGCTATTATAGCACTCATAGATGTATCTATCTATCAGCAGCTACTGCTATTATTGCACTCATAGATGTATCTATCTATCAGCAGCTACTGCTATTATAGCACTCATAGATGTATCTATATATCAGCAGCTACTGCTATTATAGCACTCATAGATGTATCTATCTATCAGCAGCTACTGCTATTATAGCACTCATAGATGCATCTATATATCAGCAGCTACTGCTATTATAGCACTCATAGATGTATCTATCTATCAGCAGCTACTGCTATTACAGCACTCATAGATGTATCTATCTATCAGCAGCTACTGCTATTACAGCACTCATAGATGTATCTATCTATCAGCAGCTACTGCTATTACAGCACTCATAGATGTATCTATCTATCAGCAGCTACTGCTATTACAGCACTCACAGATGTATCTATCTATCAGCACTCAGCAGCTACTGCTATTACAGCACTCACAGATGTATCTATCTATCAGCAGCTACTGCTATTACAGCACTCATAGATGTATCTATCTATCAGCAGCTACTGCTATTACAGCACTCACAGATGTATCTATCTATCAGCAGCTACTGCTATTACAGCACTCATAGATGTATCTATCTATCAGCAGCTACTGCTATTACAGCACTCACAGATGTATCTGTCTATCAGCAGCTACTGCTATTATAGCACTCATACATGTATCTATCTATCAGCAGCTACTGCTATTACAGAACTCACAGATGTATCTATCTATCAGCAGCTACTGCTATTACAGCACTCATAGATGTATCTATCTATCAGCAGCTACTGCTATTACAGCACTCATAGATGTATCTATCTATCAGCAGCTACTGCTATTACAGCACTCACAGATGTATCTATCTATCAGCAGCTACTGCTATTATAGCACTCATAGATGTATCTATCTATCAGCAGCTACTGCTATTACAGAACTCACAGATGTATCTATCTATCAGCAGCTACTGCTATTACAGCACTCATAGATGTATCTATCTATCAGCAGCTACTGCTATTACAGCACTCACAGATGTATCTATCTATCAGCACTCAGCAGCTACTGCTATTACAGCACTCACAGATGTATCTATCTATCAGCAGCTACTGCTATTATAGCACTCATACATGTATCTATCTATCAGCAGCTACTGCTATTACAGCACTCACAGATGTATCTATCTATCAGCACTCAGCAGCTACTGCTATTACAGCACTCACAGATGTATCTATCTATCAGCAGCTACTGCTATTATAGCACTCATACATGTATCTATCTATCAGCAGCTACTGCTATTATAGCACTCACAGATGTATCTATATATCAGCAGCTACTGCTATTATAGCACTCAAAGATGTATCTATCAATCAGCAGCTACTGCTATTTTAGCACTCACAGATGTATCTATCTATCAGCAGCTACTGCTATTATAGCACTCACAGATGTATCTATCAGCAGCTACTGCTATTATAGCACTCACAGATGTATCTATCTATCAGCAGCTACTGCTATTACAGCACTCATAGATGTATCTATCAATCAGCAGCTACTGCTATTATAGCACTCAAAGATGTATCTATCAATCAGCAGCTACTGCTATTACAGCACTCAAAGATGTATCTATCAATCAGCAGCTACTGCTATTTTAGCACTCACAGATGTATCTATCTATCAGCAGCTACTGCTATTATAGCACTCACAGATGTATCTATCAGCAGCTACTGCTATTATAGCACTCACAGATGTATCTATCTATCAGCAGCTACTGCTATTACAGCACTCATAGATGTATCTATCAATCAGCAGCTACTGCTATTTTAGCACTCACAGATGTATCTATCTATCAGCAGCTACTGCTATTATAGCACTCACAGATGTATCTATCAGCAGCTACTGCTATTATAGCACTCAAAGATGTATCTATCAGCAGCTACTGCTATTACAGCACTCATAGATGTATCTATCAATCAGCAGCTACTGCTATTATAGCACTCACAGATGTATCTATCAGCAGCTACTGCTATTATAGCACTCAAAGATGTATCTATCTATCAGCAGCTACTGCTATTATAGCACTCATAGATGTATCTATCAGCAGCTACTGCTATTATAGCACTCATAGATGTATCTATCTATCAGCAGCTACTGCTATTATAGCACTCATAGATGTATCTATCAGCAGCTACTGCTATTATAGCACTCAAAGATGTATCTATCTATCAGCAGCTACTGCTATTATAGCACTCATAGATGTATCTATCAGCAGCTACTGCTATTATAGCACTCATAGATGTATCTATCAGCAGCTACTGCTATTATAGCACTCAAAGATGTATCTATCTATCAGCAGCTACTGCTATTATAGCACTCATAGATGTATCTATCAGCAGCTACTGCTATTATAGCACTCAAAGATGTATCTATCTATCAGCAGCTACTGCTATTATAGCACTCATAGATGTATCTATCAGCAGCTACTGCTATTATAGCACTCAAAGATGTATCTATCTATCAGCAGCTACTGCTATGATAGCACTCATAGATGTATCTATCTATCAGCAGCTACTGCTATTACAGCACTCATAGATGTATCTATCTATCAGCAGCTACTGCAATTACAGCACTCATAGATGTATCTATCTATCAGCAGCTACTGCTATTACAGCACTCATAGATGTATCTATCTATCAGCAGCTACTGCTATTATAGCACTCACAGATGTATCTATCAGCAGCTACTGCTATTATAGCACTCACAGATGTATCTATCTATCAGCAGCTACTGCTATTATAGCACTCAAAGATGTATCTATCTATCACCAGCTACTGATATTATAGCACTCATAGATGTATCTATCTATCAGCAGCTACTGCTATTATAGCACTCATAGATGTATCTATCTATCAGCAGCTACTGCTATTATAGCACTCATAGATGTATCTATCAATCAGCAGCTACTGCTATTATAGCACTCATAGATGTATCTATCTATCAGCAGCTACTGCTATTATAGCACTCATAGATGTATCTATCAATCAGCAGCTACTGCTATTATAGCACTCATAGATGTATCTATCTATCAGCAGCTACTGCTATTATAGCACTCATAGATGTATCTATCAATCAGCAGCTACTGCTATTATAGCACTCATAGATGTATCTATCTATCAGCAGCTACTGCTATTATAGCACTCATATATGTATCTATATATCAGCAGCTACTGCTATTATAGCACTCATAGATGTATCTATATATCAGCAGCTACTGCTATTATAGCACTCATAGATGTATCTATCTATCAGCAGCTACTGCTATTATAGCACTCATAGATGTATCTATCTATCAGCAGCTACTGCTATTATAGCACTCATAGATGTATCTATATATCAGCAGCTACTGCTATTATAGCACTCATAGATGTATCTATCTATCAGCAGCTACTGCTATTATAGCACTCATAGATGTATCTATATATCAGCAGCTACTGCTATTATAGCACTCATAGATGTATCTTTATATCAGCAGCTACTGCTATTATAGCACTCATAGATGTATCTATCTATCAGCAGCTACTGCTATTATAGCACTCATAGATGTATCTATCTATCAGCAGCTACTGCTATTATAGCACTCATAGATGTATCTATCAATCAGCAGCTACTGCTATTATAGCACTCATAGATGTATCTATATATCAGCAGCTACTGCTATTATAGCACTCATAGATGTATCTATCTATCAGCAGCTACTGCTATTATATCACTCATAGATGTATCTATCTATCAGCAGCTACTGCTATTATATCACTCATAGATGTATCTATATATCAGCAGCTACTGCTATTATATCACTCATAGATGTATCTATCTATCAGCAGCTACTGCTATTATAGCACTCATAGATGTATCTATATATCAGCAGCTACTGCTATTATAGCACTCATAGATGTATCGATCTATCAGCAGCTACTGCTATTATAGCACTCATAGATGTATCTATATATCAGCAGCTACTGCTATTATAGCACTCATAGATGTATCTATCTATCAGCAGCTACTGCTATTATAGCACTCATAGATGTATCTATATATCAGCAGCTACTGCTATTATAGCACTCATAGATGTATCTATCTATCAGCAGCTACTGCTATTATAGCACTCATAGATGTATCTATATATCAGCAGCTACTGCTATTATAGCACTCATAGATGTATCTATCTATCAGCAGCTACTGCTATTATAGCACTCATAGATGTATCTATATATCAGCAGCTACTGCTATTATAGCACTCATAGATGTATCTATCTATCAGCAGCTACTGCTATTATAGCACTCATAGATGTATCTATATATCAGCAGCTACTGCTATTATAGCACTCATAGATGTATCTATCTATCAGCAGCTACTGCTATTATAGCACTCATAGATGTATCTATCTATCAGCAGCTACTGCTATTATAGCACTCATAGATGTATCTATATATCAGCAGCTACTGCTATTATAGCACTCATAGATGTATCTATCTATCAGCAGCTACTGCTATTATAGCACTCATAGATGTATCTATCTATCAGCAGCTACTGCTATTATAGCACTCATAGATGTATCTATCAATCAGCAGCTACTGCTATTATAGCACTCAAAGATGTATCTATCAATCAGCAGCTACTGCTATTACAGCACTCAAAGATGTATCTATCAATCAGCAGCTACTGCTATTTTAGCACTCACAGATGTATCTATCTATCAGCAGCTACTGCTATTATAGCACTCACAGATGTATCTATCAGCAGCTACTGCTATTATAGCACTCACAGATGTATCTATCTATCAGCAGCTACTGCTATTACAGCACTCATAGATGTATCTATCAATCAGCAGCTACTGCTATTTTAGCACTCACAGATGTATCTATCTATCAGCAGCTACTGCTATTATAGCACTCACAGATGTATCTATCAGCAGCTACTGCTATTATAGCACTCAAAGATGTATCTATCAGCAGCTACTGCTATTACAGCACTCATAGATGTATCTATCAATCAGCAGCTACTGCTATTATAGCACTCACAGATGTATCTATCAGCAGCTACTGCTATTATAGCACTCAAAGATGTATCTATCTATCAGCAGCTACTGCTATTATAGCACTCATAGATGTATCTATCAGCAGCTACTGCTATTATAGCACTCATAGATGTATCTATCTATCAGCAGCTACTGCTATTATAGCACTCATAGATGTATCTATCAGCAGCTACTGCTATTATAGCACTCAAAGATGTATCTATCTATCAGCAGCTACTGCTATTATAGCACTCATAGATGTATCTATCAGCAGCTACTGCTATTATAGCACTCATAGATGTATCTATCAGCAGCTACTGCTATTATAGCACTCAAAGATGTATCTATCTATCAGCAGCTACTGCTATTATAGCACTCATAGATGTATCTATCAGCAGCTACTGCTATTATAGCACTCAAAGATGTATCTATCTATCAGCAGCTACTGCTATTATAGCACTCATAGATGTATCTATCAGCAGCTACTGCTATTATAGCACTCAAAGATGTATCTATCTATCAGCAGCTACTGCTATGATAGCACTCATAGATGTATCTATCTATCAGCAGCTACTGCTATTACAGCACTCATAGATGTATCTATCTATCAGCAGCTACTGCAATTACAGCACTCATAGATGTATCTATCTATCAGCAGCTACTGCTATTACAGCACTCATAGATGTATCTATCTATCAGCAGCTACTGCTATTATAGCACTCACAGATGTATCTATCAGCAGCTACTGCTATTATAGCACTCACAGATGTATCTATCTATCAGCAGCTACTGCTATTATAGCACTCAAAGATGTATCTATCTATCACCAGCTACTGATATTATAGCACTCATAGATGTATCTATCTATCAGCAGCTACTGCTATTATAGCACTCATAGATGTATCTATCTATCAGCAGCTACTGCTATTATAGCACTCATAGATGTATCTATCAATCAGCAGCTACTGCTATTATAGCACTCATAGATGTATCTATCTATCAGCAGCTACTGCTATTATAGCACTCATAGATGTATCTATCAATCAGCAGCTACTGCTATTATAGCACTCATAGATGTATCTATCTATCAGCAGCTACTGCTATTATAGCACTCATAGATGTATCTATCAATCAGCAGCTACTGCTATTATAGCACTCATAGATGTATCTATCTATCAGCAGCTACTGCTATTATAGCACTCATATATGTATCTATATATCAGCAGCTACTGCTATTATAGCACTCATAGATGTATCTATATATCAGCAGCTACTGCTATTATAGCACTCATAGATGTATCTATCTATCAGCAGCTACTGCTATTATAGCACTCATAGATGTATCTATCTATCAGCAGCTACTGCTATTATAGCACTCATAGATGTATCTATATATCAGCAGCTACTGCTATTATAGCACTCATAGATGTATCTATCTATCAGCAGCTACTGCTATTATAGCACTCATAGATGTATCTATATATCAGCAGCTACTGCTATTATAGCACTCATAGATGTATCTTTATATCAGCAGCTACTGCTATTATAGCACTCATAGATGTATCTATCTATCAGCAGCTACTGCTATTATAGCACTCATAGATGTATCTATCTATCAGCAGCTACTGCTATTATAGCACTCATAGATGTATCTATCAATCAGCAGCTACTGCTATTATAGCACTCATAGATGTATCTATATATCAGCAGCTACTGCTATTATAGCACTCATAGATGTATCTATCTATCAGCAGCTACTGCTATTATATCACTCATAGATGTATCTATCTATCAGCAGCTACTGCTATTATATCACTCATAGATGTATCTATATATCAGCAGCTACTGCTATTATATCACTCATAGATGTATCTATCTATCAGCAGCTACTGCTATTATAGCACTCATAGATGTATCTATATATCAGCAGCTACTGCTATTATAGCACTCATAGATGTATCGATCTATCAGCAGCTACTGCTATTATAGCACTCATAGATGTATCTATATATCAGCAGCTACTGCTATTATAGCACTCATAGATGTATCTATCTATCAGCAGCTACTGCTATTATAGCACTCATAGATGTATCTATATATCAGCAGCTACTGCTATTATAGCACTCATAGATGTATCTATCTATCAGCAGCTACTGCTATTATAGCACTCATAGATGTATCTATATATCAGCAGCTACTGCTATTATAGCACTCATAGATGTATCTATCTATCAGCAGCTACTGCTATTATAGCACTCATAGATGTATCTATATATCAGCAGCTACTGCTATTATAGCACTCATAGATGTATCTATCTATCAGCAGCTACTGCTATTATAGCACTCATAGATGTATCTATATATCAGCAGCTACTGCTATTATAGCACTCATAGATGTATCTATCTATCAGCAGCTACTGCTATTATAGCACTCATAGATGTATCTATCTATCAGCAGCTACTGCTATTATAGCACTCATAGATGTATCTATATATCAGCAGCTACTGCTATTATAGCACTCATAGATGTATCTATCTATCAGCAGCTACTGCTATTATAGCACTCATAGATGTATCTATCTATCATCACCTGCTACTACATGTAGTGCAGCGCTCGTTTAATTTTTGACTAGAAATCCACAGCAATAATTATCACGTGAGGCTCTCCCGTTTGCCGATGATATTTGGCTTCTCCTTCAGAATACCAACTACTTCTTGAACTTCCGAGTGGGCCTTTTCTCGGCAGTACGACTCTTACTGCAGGTACTGCATATAGGATATGACTCATCTGTGGTACCTCAGCTCCTCAACACAAGGAACGGATTTTACTGACTTCGCGAGAAAAAAAAAAAAAAGATTTGATGGGGCGGACGACTTTTCTGGGGCGGGCGGCGATGATAAACAGGAACTTTTTTTTAACCAGCCTAAGTTTAGGAACAACCAATACTGTACAATTAATTAAATGCGTTTTAAAATATGAATTGAATGAGAGAAATAAGAATCGAAAATCGTAAGAGATAGAATTGTGAGAAACAAACAACAACAACAAAAAAACAGGGTGTGTTTGCGTTTGTTCGTTCGTCCATGTGCTACATAATACAGTTTATATATTCCAAGCTCTAAATGTGGGCAAGGCCTGATAGTGATACTGATACACAGCTGATTATTATGTTGGAGAGACGCCATGCAGTCTTGACTTACACACTGTCACAGGACAGCCGGCTTTCTGACCCACGCTAAATTGCACGACGTGTCCTTTTCCCGTTAACCCATCACTCCCTCCCTCAAAAGCTTTTGTTTTCTCCATTTTAGTGAGGTCGTGGCTGTGGAGATGGTGTCTGCTCTCAATACCGCCATGTCCCGTCTGCGTACGATTTGGGAAGTCATCGGGATACCCGAAGATCAGAGGATGGAGAGAACGCGGGTTGTAAAGAAGTACATCGAGGTGTTTAGTTTTGCTGTTTGACATATACCCTCTGTTGTTGGAAATGTCTGGAGGCCACCACGACCATGCTCATGGTTCTGTGACGTTACGTGGTCATGGTGGCCTCTCGTATGTATCAAATGTGGTTTGAGGGGTTCTTGTCTGCAGGTGTCTATACCCACGTGATCTTATGTTTCCGTTCCTCGCCTTTCTTTTGTTGATCTGTGGTCCCTGGTCCGGGCGGGTGTTTTGGTGGAGCGCTTGGTAGGATTAGTGGTTGAGGTCGGGCTTGTGCTGCTGGCAGGGCTTGCTGAGCGACATGATTGGTGAGGAGGAGGCGTTGCAGAAAAGGCTAGAATCTTCGGTGGCGAAGAACTCCGAAGAGGTCGCTCATCTCTGCCAAGATCTTGATCTGCCCCCCTTCAAGGTACACCTGCACACTCATTTTTCCCTATTATTTATTTCTTCCTTAATCTTTAACTCTTGTATGACGGAGTTGAGAAAACCTGTTTAAGCCATATAGTCTAGTAGGAAGACTAGGTCCCCCTGCACCCCCCGGAGATATACTTCTAATCAGTGTTTCTAGATTGGAAAAAATGTGTAGAAAATGACTAGCTATGGCCCCAAGCTGAAAAAATGTCCCACATACCATTTTTATGCAAATTACTGCTGCCATTATCAAAAAAACGATTTTTGACATATCTCAGCCAATATTGCAGATAATTGAAAAATGAAGGTGTCTAGACCCATGTTTTGAAGGGCATAGATCATGATAGAACTATTCATAACATGATTACATGTGTCTATGGTATACTAGTATGCTAATTAGTGCTTTATTTACAAAATAATCACAGTTTTACGAAATAATAGACTCATATTAAGGTCCGTCTACACAGACGTTAACACAAAGTTTTATTTTTCTAAATATTACAACTGTCAAAATAGTCCTAGCACTCAATGTGACCACTCTTCTCTTGCTTGTTTTAGATAAACATCATTAGCATTAGTGATTCTACACTGAGTCAGTCATCATCATTTTCATCGAAATCGTCAGAGTCAAACTCTTCTTCTCCTTCCTCTTCCTCCTCCTCTTCGTGCTCTCCTGTGTTCAGAAGATCCACCAGTGAGGTTGGTAGGATGGGACCACTGGACCACATTGGTTTCAACAGTCCTTCATCAGTCCTTATCCATCCTTGCTCCTCATAAGGTTTTGGCTTTTCGATGATAGGTTGATCGGCTCTTTTGTACAATGCTACGCGGTGGTTCACACGCTGGATGTGCGGCTTCAGGGCAGAATGGCATGGAGGAAGGCAAGACTGGGTCATTCTGAGAAGCACAGCAGGGTCAGAGATCATGATGTTCTCCTCCTCAGTGAATCTCTCCATCAACAGCCTCTCCATTGCCTCACACACTGTTTTGAGGCAAAAGAGGGACTTTGCGTAGGCCTTTCCACTGAGAACACCTTTGAGAGATCCACTTGTTACTAGTTGTGCCTCAAAGAGAATCTCTGCATATCCAGAACCACGCATCTTGTGTCCAGTGAGCATCCCGATGTAGTTCATGGATGTGTGGAAGGGTCCAATCGTTACTACATGACTAGCAAATTCATTTGGCCAGCGCCAGATGATGGGAAGGGCTTTCATGCAGGCACCCAGATCAAATGTATTCAGGACCCATCTCTGACCCACCTCAGCAGTTGCTGCCTCGGAACGCTTCAGTAGCTCACGAACAACTGCGTTGTCTGTGATCGGTTGGTGGATAGGCGTGCAGTAGTCGACTGTTGATTTGCTGGGTGGGGGAGAACCAGTTGCAGAGGTGAAACCCCCTAGCCCAGGCACAGGCTGCAGGCCACAGCTTCCGATGTATCTGATGAAGAGCCAGATGTAGTACTCTTGCATCGTAGTGGCATAGACTGTGTCATTCTCTGCTGGCGGTGTGAATGATGAGCCTTCAGGGAACTTCGGGCCAACGCGAGTAAAGTGCAAGGGTGGGAGAGTTTTTGGTGTGTCGACCTTCAGGCTACGCTGTTGTGACCTATTGATGGTAGGTAGCATTCGGTCCTTGCTGCTCTCGAACCCGGGCTTGACCTCCTGCACCATGATTCCTCCAGCACTGTTTACAATGTTGCTGCCGTGCACACTGGTAGTGGTTTTATTCAAGTTGTCCCACTCACAGTGGAATACAAGGTTGCCCTCTCCTGTCACAATTTGTGGTGTACGATAAGTTGAGACTTCATCCAGGACCTTGGCGAGAGCAGTTTCCAACTCCAAGGCGAAATCGTAGGTCTCAGAGTGTCCAAGCCTGTGTAGTATTGTGGTGAGCTGTTTGCTTCGGAACAGGTGCCTTACAGTCACACAGAGGAGAATGTGCTTTGGTAACTTCCATTTTCCATCTGACACTGCACGGCACAGATCTTGTCCAATGGAGAAGACCAGACGCTTCACCTTTTCTGTCTCGATGCCCTCCTTGCCAGTCATTAGCACGCTGAGAAAGCGGACAAGGTCTGGAGGTAGGATGTCTTCAGGATTGAGCTCCATGTCTTCAGCTGTTGGTGGCCATGGTTGGTCTTTACACTCTCTGAAAGCCTGTAGAATACCCTGGCGAAGTTGGAGGGCAACATTTTGGTTCTTGTTTGTGCTTCCGAGTGTGAATGCTCGTGCGAGAGCATTGGAAACTGTTATGTTTGAGCTGTGCACAAGCCAGAAAGAAATGACATCACATTTGTCATGATCAACCTTCGTGAAGTGGATATGCTCCTTGATTGGGTCATTCTGTAGGCGTTTCAGTAGTTTCTCTGACCGATAATTTGAGTTCTCATATCCATTCAGTTTCAGTTCCTCGACATAGAGCAAGCGCAAGGAAGAAAGCTGTAGAACTTTATTCTGCTGGATGACCTGGGTTTGAATGTGTTCCAGTACTGAGTTGAATGCCTTTTCATGGGCGGCTGACATGCAAGCCTGCTCCTTTGGTGCTTCGGCTCTGTGAATCGCACGCTCATAGTTGTAGAATGCTGTGCGGAAAGCTTTAAAACATGACGGATGGTGTTTGGCCTCACATGCAAAGAGGTCTTTGTTTTTCACCTTTCGATGGAGTCGATAGAGACCCATTTTCTCAGCCCGTGTTTCGATTTGCTCCCATGCATTTTCTTTGTTTTTAAAGGATGGGAAGGTTGTAGGCCTCTCAGTATTGCGATGAGCATCTTTGGTCTCAACTTTCTCACAAAATATACACTCTGGCGGGAAGATGGGTTCAGCAGAACCTCCTGGTTTACGAGGAGAGTGATGCCATGATGAGGTTGATGGCCCTGGTTCTGTATCATCTCCCAGACGATGAAAGTGGCGGACAAAGTGCTTATAACACTTGCTGTGATATCCTACTCTTTCTAGGTCATCAGGAAGAGTTGCCGGGATCTGATCACATACTGATTGCATACGACATGGGGAGTCATGCGGTTGGTTGAGACGTCTATCCCGGATCTTTTGAAGCAGTTGCAGTTTTTCTGAAGCAGATCCTTTAATTTTACGGAGGGGCGTGAAATCCCCATGATCAGACATGGATGGTACATGAAGGATGCATGTAGGAGGAGAGCTTTGGGCTGCAGGTTCTACACTCCGTTTTCTTTTGGGCATGCTTGCTGTCGATGTCTACCATCACTGTTAAATGACAAATAAGAAATCACGAATGATGTTAAAAGTGCCTGTGAAAGGAGGCTCTGAGTTTTCAGTGAGGTAACAGAGGTTCTGAGTCATGTTCTACACTAGGGTACTTTTTAGCTGACTAAACCATGTTTAGTGGCATCAAAAGTGCTAATAGCTAAAACATCTAAATTCTTCCACACTAACGTTAGCTATCTAGGCCAATGAAACATTGTGCTAAGTTACTGTAGCTAGCTCAGCTGTCGTGCCTCTTTCTGGTTCAATTCATATACAGAAGTCAACAGATATGTCTCATGTTTGGCATTAACAAAAGTTTAAGTTACACCGACATTAGGAACATACTGTACATAGATGAGGCTAGCTTTAACGTTAGCTAACATGGTGCTAGCTGGCTCAGCTGTTATTCTGCCTGTTTATGATTTCATGCAGAAACTGAAGTCAAGAGTGTGAGTAACATTATAGTTAGCATCTTACCTGGCTAGATTGGAGGATGAATACCAAGAACAAC
The DNA here is from genome assembly GCF_964187855.1 of Myxine glutinosa. Classification (NCBI taxonomy): domain Eukaryota; kingdom Metazoa; phylum Chordata; class Myxini; order Myxiniformes; family Myxinidae; genus Myxine; species Myxine glutinosa. The sequence goes on from NC_136274.1 coordinate 26,910,780, forward strand.
ACACAGATGGAATGGAAGACTGAACTTTCAACTGAGGTATTCAATAACATCAACGTTACCAATTGATACGAGCGCGCGACATTACCAATTGATACGAGCGCGCGAGCGCGCATGTTACATGGATGGAAATGTAAAATGGCAGCTATAGCAGCACTAATTTGGATCTCTAGTCTGTCATTTCTGCACTGTGATTGGATAACATAAAAAAATATGTTTGGGAGTTAACAGCAGGAGTTGGTAGATTTTACGTGGGCTGGGTGAGAAACCTTTAAATAAGCAAGTGAAAATCTCTCGCAATACAAAGTCAATGGTGGGAAGAAAAGTTGAGTGGTACCAATGTTACTGCCAATGTCCCGCCCCTATGCAAGACTCAGGAGCATCTTGTTGACATTTAACCTTGAAAATACCTGGGTTTAGACCCCTTATGTACCATGTTAAGTTATCTGCAGTATTAACGTATCCTTATCATTTGTAAAACTGATTATTTTGTAATTACAGCATTAATATGCATACTAGTATACCATAGACACATGTAATCATGTTATGAATAGTTCTATCATGATCTATGCCCTTCAAAACATGGGTCTAGACACCTTCATTTTTCAATTATCTGCAATATTGGCTGAGATATGTCAAAAATCGTTTTTTTGATAATGGCAGCAGTAATTTGCATAAAAATGGTATGTGGGACATTTTTTCAGCTTGGGGCCATAGCTAGTCATTTTCTACACATTTTTTCCAATCTAGAAACACTGATTAGAAGTATATCTCCGGGGGGTGCAGGGGGACCTAGTCTTCCTACTAGACTAATAACGATGTCCTTCAATCAATCATTCGGGAGATGTTTGTTTAATTTAAACCTTTTATTTAATTTTAACCTATTAATGTCATTAATACCCTCTGCTTTGAAGGACAGGAAGGAAAGGGGCAGCCCGGAGGACAAAGTAGTGATGGTGTGATTGTCACAGCCAAACAGAGACAATGGTCCTTTGTCTTTTTTTTGTTATTATTATTATTATTATTTTTTGTTATTTTTCCCTGCTATTGTGTATTCATTGGTCCTTTTATATCCTTTTAGCAATGAGGCCCATTTAAACTATTTTGACATGTACATCCGTTTACACCCTAACTACTTTTGGAACGTACCTTTTGGACCATATTTACTTATAAACCTTTAAATCCCTATTGACCCCTTACACCTGTGGACCCAAGACCTCTTACACCTGTGGTTTTAGACCTCTTAAAGACCTTTTAGTCTTGAATGACCCTTTCGTCCTTTAAGACTTTCAACACTTTAGACCTTTACACCCTTTAGGCCACTTTCATCCCTTAGACCCTTTGCACCTTTAGGGTTTGTGGGTCCTTTCACTGGACAAAAAGTAATGGAACATTTTTCATAAATTCAGGACCCACTCATCCTACATAGTTTTCACTGAGCAAAATAATTGTTACCTATCAGGCCTTTCAGCCACCACGCCCACGCGCCCATGATTTCACATCGAATCAAACTGAAAATCAACTTTTATCACCCAATCTACCCCACCTATGACCACCCTCCAGAAGATGAGTGTCTGTCCCACTTGGGACTATTCATTATATCATTGTTGCTGAAAGTGTTTTGCTCGTGATGGAAAGTGGTTTAATTGGCCATGTGGGTGTGTTCGACCAATGACTGTGGTCATTGCACCCAGACCTATGCTCAGAATCGGCCGTTGCCATTTTGAGCAAAGCTTGTAAGAATGGACCGTGGGATGTTGTCCTGGAGTGTTTTGGTTTGATCCATCGGTGGAGTTGTTGTGGAAAACTTTACGTGGTGTCGCTCATGGATGAACCATGGTGGCCGTGGGGATTTCGTTTTAACTAAGCATTGTTCTTTTGTGTGTTTGTGGTTTAAAACGTGACAGCAAAGCACTCATTCCAAGTGTCTTCCTGGAAATGCATACACCCGGTCCTGCCGGATCGTATGTTTAAAAAGGCGTATGTGACAATTTGATGTGCTATCACTCAAGGATGACAGTCACTGAGTGGTTAATTTATCTGTCTGTTCTTTTTAACTCAACTGGACTATGTCCAGCTGAGTTTTTGTCGACACCCAGTGTCCGTCGTCTCGTCCGTCGTCTCTTCCGTCGTCCAGCTGTCTGTCTCTGTCTGTCTGTAAACAATTCGCCGTCTACGCTCTAAAAGTCACAAATATTGATCAAATTTGATGAAACTTGTTATGCAGCATCTTTAAGACATAAACTAGTTTGGGATTGCATTTGGGCGTTGCACGCCAAAAAATGGTCGCGGCAGGGCAGCCATATTGAAAAATCATTTTTTGTCAATCTGGTACCTCCTAATGTAGCTAGAAGGCTGAAACTTGGTGTGTAGACAGTATGTAACAAATCTCAACACATATAATAAATTCAAGTCTGAAATCTGAGAAAAGTAAGTGTAGTTTTACTTTTCATGCCTCACTTAAAACTCAATTTTTTCTAGTTTCCTGTTTAAACATGAGATACCTTCAACGTTACTGTACCTCTTTAGCACATACAAACTGTATAGTTTGTGGTTCTATTATGCATATTCTAACCATATTGATATAGACCAGTTGAGTTCAGGTTCCCTGGAACCTCTAGTTTAAAATGTTGTTGTTTGCCGTTGCTTCAGGCAGATAAAGGGGCTTCGCTGCTGCAAACAGAAAAGGACCTGAGGACGAAGGCCTCAGGTTTGTGGGTCGAACGTCGGACCCGGTTACAGCGTCACAAGGATCTGCGGCACGGCCTTGAGCGCCTCGCACTCTGCTTGGGTACGCGTCCGAGTTCCGACTTGGATAGGTCTGGCCCGGGCTCTTTGCCACATGGGACGACCAGCTCTGTGGATTCGATCTTGAACTGTCCGTCGCCATCTTTGAGTTACTTGGCTGAAATGGAGAAAGAGTTGCAGAAGATTGAGGAGGAAAAGGTGGATTTTAGTGGTGGGAAATCGTGGTGTAACCTTGTTCTTCTTTGACATGTTCAGTTTGAGATATGCATGCATATGTTAAACTGCCGTTGTGGATGATAATTCACTGTGGAATGTGTTTTTTTTTTTTTTTTTTTTTTTTCCTTAATTCCAAATCCCTTTGGTTTTTCCTTTGTGCAACAGTCGAGGAGAGAGGCTGTGGTTTTATCATTACGCAAGCAAATTAATGGAATCTTGATAGAGCTGGAGGAAAAGCCAGATGATAGCATGGAGGTGGAGACGACGGTCGAATGTGGCCTTACAAATGATGATCTGCAACGGCTCAAAGATTCCACAGAACGGGTGACGTCTTGTTTTTTTTTCGCTGGGCAGGAATGATCATCTCATTTGCTTCCTTTATTCTCAATTAAGACTTCAAGTTATTCATCAATGATTTATGATTAGAGCCTGTCCGATACATCGGTTTAACCGTTCTATTGGTCATCATTCGGCTTAAAACAAAAAATAAACATCCTGAACGTTGGCCTTCCTTAATCATGTCTGACTCACTCGTATTGTGTATATCTTGCAAAATCAACCTAATTATTACCTCCCCCACCGAAGGTAGGTGGAGGTTATGTTTTTACCCCTGTCTTTGTGAAGAGGATATCTCAAAGTTGAGGACAGATTCGGACAAAATTTGGTGTAGAGGTTGTATATGTGACAAGGACGAAACGATGAGAATTTTGGTGAAGATCCGAATCCAGATCTGGATCTGAGATTTTTAATAGGTGATTCTTCACCATTGAGAGTTGAGGCAAAAAAATGATATATAGCACGATATCTCAGTTTTGGATGGAAAGTAAGGGCTCCCAGGAGGGTCCGGGGGTTACCCCCTGAAACATTGTATCCCTACTCGTCCCTCATTTACCAACCGATTGATCTGAAACCCGATACAGCCCTTCTACTTGATGGTCTGCAGTATCGCGTCCTCTTACATTTTTTTTTTTCTTTTTCTTTTTGGATCAGGTGGGTTCCCCCAAATTAGAGGTCTGAACTACAACCTCTAGAGATGACAGTCAGCCCACTCAGGGCTATTTATTATTTGATGTACTGTTCTGCAAATGTTGGACCTATTTTATTACCCTTGCCAGAGGAGAGGATATTGCATTTGGGTTTTTGTTTGTGTGTCTGTCCACACGGAACGAGAATGCTTTTCTCTGTAACCTTTGGTCCGATTGCCAAGAAATTTTACCATAGGAGCACCTCCACCTGTATGATGTTTTTTATGATAAGTATGACATCATAGGTCATGTGGTATGGATGCCATCTTAGAATAAACTTTCCACCTCTATCTCCAAAACCACTGCATTGGAAAAATGAAATATGGCTTATTGTCAAGTACTCCTCAAAGGGAACAACATATATTCATGATGATGTCATTGGTGTCTTCATTTTGACGTCGTAATTAGACAAGTAGGAACGGTTGATCCAATCAGTTTGAAATTTCTTGTGCATGATCTACACACAAATTGTGCGGGAGAATTAAACTGATGTCACCAGTCACTTGGTTCAGCAGCCATATTTGATTGAACATAAATGCATGTCATCAATAAACCACACAAACGACAAACACATCCTGGCGAGGGTCTGCAATTTCTGATTGCTCTTTCTTGTTCCATCCTATTTTTATGCATTGCTTGGTTATCTTCCAAAAAATATATCTCCCAAACAAATCAATTGATCACTTTTTTTAAAACAAATACTACGCGGCCCAGTGGGTTACGAATCAACCGCAAATGTCAATTAGTTGACCACGTGGCCTGGGGTCTACCGTCTAGTCTAATCACCGTTTACCTGGGGGTCACGTGGTTTTATAGCTGGTGAAAGCGTCCTTGATTATGCACTGTTCAGATCTTAATTGGATGCAGCCAACCAAAACTGCCAGTGCACATTGTACATCGATTGGAGCCAACACCCCAATGTCCCAAAAGAGCCATGGGACGCTGACCCAAAAGACTCCGAGGATGCAAAAGATCCCGAGGGAAGCCTTATTTAAAAATATATATTTAAAATACAATACTGAATCCAGTTTTATAAAGAGGACGTCATGTGTCACGCTTGTCTTATGAAAGCGGGTTTGTACAAAATAATGAAAGAATGTACAAAAACACCCCACAAAATACACCACACACATCTCCTGGTGAAGGCCTGCAATCTCTGATTGCTCTTTGTTCATAGTAGAATACAAGTTAAATGTTCTTTCTTGGATTGATGGCATTTTCAGATCCCAAGGGTTCTACAAATCCCATGGCCTCAAACTAATTGAGACGAAGCATTTTGCTTCGTCTAACACAGGACAACCACATCCGAAAGCTCCTGCTGCTAAATACGTTGCCATGACAATCAGGAAAGCAAACTTGTAAAGATCCCTAACTCGCAGTGGTAGTACTGTATAAATAAAAAAGGCAAATTGAAATGAACGACAACCCCCACATCCCTGGAGGCAAGAATGTTGCCTCAAATTAGTTTATTTATGTATTTCATTTGTGTGCATGTACAATGGGTGTACTGCACGTGCAGACAGACTCAAAGTTAACCTTGTTGTAATGTTTTCACTATGCAGCTGGAGCAGAGACTGGCTGAAGTGGAATCCAGTTGTGCGACCCTGCGGACGAGGCTTTGTGAGCTGTGGACACAGTTGGACGTGGGAGAAGACGAGCGTGCGAGCACTGCGACACGCACTGCAGGCACTTCTGAGCGTGTTCGTAAGCTGGTGAGTGCACCTGTTTTGCTATAATTTGTTATTCTGAAGCGAGATTATTTTATAAATATTTACAGAGCGAAGTTAATTGTTGTTAACATCCTCTCCAACCCTTCCCCCTTCCAATCGCCCCAAATGAATGAATGATCGTTTTTAAGGCCATTTTCCCCGCTAGAGCGGGGGTTAGCCTTGCGGGCCCCATGACAATCATGCTTCCCTGTTTGAGGCAATGTTTTTATGGCCGGATGCCCTTCCTGACGCCAACCCTTAGTCGCCTCTTACGATGCGCAGGGATACGGTGTACCTATTCTAAACCAGGGTACACACCGGCCCCAAATGTTACCGGATATTATTTTAGGAAATCGTAATTATTTTAAGACAAACATCTTTTCGGCTATAACTCATGGCACCTTAATAAATCCTTGTACATTGCTCGAAAATCGTTATTTCTTCATTTTTAGTTTGTATTTGCAAGGTCGTCAATCCAGAGTACCGTACCATGTCCTCACTTAAGTGTGCATTGTAACAGCTCGAGGATGAGGTTGGCAGGCTGACTGAAATGAGGAGAGCGCACCTGGGGGATGTTATTTCTCGCGTGAAGCAAGGCATCGTTCAGGAATGGGAGCGTTGTTGCTATGGTGACAGTCAGAAACAGGCATTTGTGCCTTTCCACGATGGTAAGTGCCTTATATGGGTGAATAACTCTGATTTGATTTGGATACTTAAATGGCAGTGAATTAGCGAAGTGAAACGTAAATGTAGCTCCTCTTCTGCCCCGCCCCCCACCCCCTGATTTTTATTTTATTTATTTTAATTATATATTAACATTTGTTTATTTATTCCCTCCTCCCCCCACTCCTCCTTTCCCTTTCACATATCTTGTATAAAACGTGTTTGTTTGGAAACCAGAAGTTGCTTTCCCATTTCGATTTTCAAATGTCAATGCAGTGTGATGTGACTGGGAAGGGAGGGGAGATTTGTTGATTTTTTTTTTTTGAATGAAAATAATTGCCTTAACTGTTCTAAATTAGTCAATTCAAAAGCTACCTTTTCAATGGATAAGCCATTGTTTTACTTTTCTAAATCCTTTTCATTTTGTCAATGAACATTCATTTATTTACAGTATTTACTTATCCCTCAAAGATATTATAGAAGCTCTGCTTTGTTTTCCTTTAATTTGAAATATAATTAGAACGGCACTGAGTAGGGAGCACACTTCCACCAGACTGACCGATTACGTTTTGTATCCCACTGATGGGCTGGATCTGGGTTCGGACATTAACCAAAAGCTAATCGGCCTGTTGTCGCCTAACCAACCCATCCACCAAGTTTTGTTATAATTCATCCACAACTTTTTGTGATATCATGCTATATATCGTTTTTGACCATATCACTCAATGGTGAAGAATCCCCAAAAAAAAAAAAACATCCGCATCTTCACCAAAATCTAATCGTTTCATCCTTATCACACACCCATCCTGTACACCAAATTTCGTCCGAATCCATCCACAACTTTTTGAGATATCTTGTTTACAAACAAACAAGGAGACGTCATGCAGAGCACGATACTTGCAAAATCCACCCCTCCACCCACAAAAAAAAGTTGCCATCAAATTGTTGTCCATTTCATTAAGATGAATGTTGATCTTGATCAAAGCTTGGGTCAATTGGATTAAACTTGATGATTTTTCAGATGAAAATAGATGATTTTAGATGTTGAACCGTGAGTTTGACCATTACACCACCTCCACTGGGGTCAAAACGGGAAAATAATGTAACTCTTTTTGATATTGGATCATTCATGATGGAACCTTTTGCCATCTTTCAACTTTGCTTTTGGAGGTAAGCGTGGGGATTTACAATAGTGTGCCATGGGCTTTGGTTTTGTGCACCATGGAGGAGCTTGCCCATTAATTGTATGCACTGTACATGGGGATTTTAACTTGTGATCACAACATTTCCTCCCCTCCCCATCTCTTCTCCTTTCCTTGCCTGATCCTTGGCTGCTTTGACCACCCACAGATTATGTCTCTGAAGAACGACTGTCAAATCTGGAGCAAGAATTGGAAAGGTTGAAGTCAGAATTTGATGCTGGACAGGACCTCTACCTGGGCCTGGCTCGTTGGGACCGTATGTGGCAGCAATTTACGGAGATGGAGGTACCTTCCTATGCTCCCACTGACATGTCCGTCTTTATCCTTGTGCTCTTGGTGTTTTGTCTCCTTTGTGTTTTGCATCACTTCCACAAGAGGGCCCATAAATAGCGGATAGCTTTAACATTGATGGTGTATATTATTGTGGTGTTGTTTTTGCTCGACTTGTCTGCATTCGCAAAACAATAGGTGGCCTCAAACTGAGAGCATTGCATAATTGTTGCCATGGTGACATTGGCCGTCAGGTTGCTTGACTGTGTCCCCTTGTGAAGTAGCGCAGAGCTGGAGACCCGGCGAGGTTAACCAACCGTGGTGGAGCACTCTTGCGTGAGGAGCAAGAACGGAAGTGCCTCAAGCGAGAGCTTCCCAAGGTTAGGCCCATCCATTGCCTGTTGCTATCTTGCGGCGGAGTGGTGACCCATCCAGGGATTGTACTCCTTAGCCAATGATACAGCCTCGGAATCCCTCTCCTCCTCAAGGCTTGAAAGGAATGGCAACGATTTTTTCCTGTTGCCTCCTTGCACGTCTATCGGCAGATCATGCTGGCACTGTGATAGATGCTCACCAAACTCTTGCTTTTTGGACTAAGGCTCTCGCCTAACATTTTGATGGTTGTGTCTGTTATGGGAGGCAGTAGTTCAACCTTTTACCTTTGATTCAACCTTTTTTTTTTTTCTTTTTTTTTTTTTTAACATTTGAAAATACAGTTCTTTAAACACGCAATTTGAGGGGTGTGTGCGTGCATTTACCCCACACGCACAAAGAAAAAAGTGGGGTTAAGCAATTGGTTCTTCGTCTGTCTGTCCGTCTGTCCACAAACATCAGTTTATGACAGAGGAGCAACTTTATTTCAATGGAATGTTACATTTTGAACACGAATCAGAAGCGAACCTGCAGTTTAGCAGAGCTTTGTCTCTGAATCTCATCCTTTCTGCACATGCTTGATCGGGAGCGAGGTCATATTTTTATACTGTCTGGCAGTCAAACAAAATTGGAAATAATTCCAAACAGGACACTTACTGTTTTTAGGAACATCATAAAGGACACATAACAGGCATGAAGACCGAGTGTAACGTGTTGGATATGGTGGCATAAAAAATGCATCAATGGCGGTAAACTTCCGAATTAGGATTTATTTATTTTTACAACCTTTACAATCTTTATTCTAAATGAAATGTGCACTTTAACACTGGAACACAAATAGTCTTCAAAAACCTCCATTTAGCTGTACTTGGACAAAATATTTCGCCGTTTTGCATCATCACGATCGATCATATTTGCCACTTCCAGACCTTCCCAGTGTCCTTGTTTTCCTCAAGATTGCATGGGCTAAGGTGTTCGACGAACTCTAGTTTTTGGTTTGTTTGGTCTTTTTCATTTTTGGACAAGGGAGTCGTGTGGTCAGAATTTGGGCGAGCAAAGACAAAAATCTATCAATCTGCCTGTGAATGGAGAGGAGCAGACTTTGGGACTCGGCCACCTGTTCGGTTAAGTCACATGATGTTCTCATTTATCAGTTGGAGAGTGAGCTGAGTGCACTACTGGTGGGACGTGCCATCTTTCCCTGGGGAAAACCGTTTCCTGAGCTGGTTGCTTGCTGCTGGGCCACCCTGAAAGAGGAAAGGGAGAAGGAGAAACAAGAAAGAGTAAGAGACCCCCTATGATGTACCTATTTAAAGCCTTTGTATGCACTTGGGTGTGCTGCATATTGGAGCCTTTGACCCCCTTCCTTTTATTTTATTTTACTCCATTGTTATAGCAAACTCCTTTATGAATTTTTATGCTGAATACATTTTTATTTCCAAAGTTTTTACCTTTCACCATAATCCATTTGAAGGAGTAGTGAATAGATGTAGCTCCCCCCTGCCCCCACTCCTTTAAAAAAAAAAAATTCCCAAGAATAACACCCAAAACCTCGATCACATGCATTTCTGCAGCAGTTAAAGCGTGCGCAAACCCTGGAGAACGAGGTGGTGTTTGGAACTTTCCCACGCACTCCAGGAAAGCGTCGAGGGGGAAATGCTACAACACCTGGGAAACACAGAAAGGTAGGGACTGTTCCTGCACCAATAACCTATCTTTATTGACATTGCCTCATTGGTATCTGAGCCTCCAACTACTATGGCTTTTTATTATTTTATTTTTTTTAGAAATTTTAAGGACCTGTATCTAATATGTCATTCTGTATCCTGTCACAACAACACAAACAACATGCATTTTAAGGCCATTTTCCCTGCTACAGCAGGGGTTAGCGGGGGTCTGTATCCTGTCATTCTAATATATATATATTTTTTTTTATGTCTGTATAACAGTAATCATGTAGAATGACCTATAACAAATTGCGACAGAAATGCTCCTTTTTTCATGAACTCAAGTACGCATCTGGTGAGTGACAACATACTTTAATCGGCCAAAGTCGGGTCAGGGGAAATTTGTCCAATTAACATAAATCAAAGATGGCATCCAAAGCGAATTTCTGGCCATCTTATCTCCAAAACAGCTGACTTAGACCATTTAAATGTGCTATGAACAGAAAGGAAAGTGACCCTAATCGGTCTAAAAAAACGTGTTATAAATTGCCATTGACATCACCGTGATGTCGTAATCCAACATGGTCTTGAAATTGGGCCTCGTGCTAATGAAAAGGACGTATCTGTTGAAAAGTAGGTTGTATACTCGTATTTTGCAGTTACAGTGGAGTCGTTTGTGATCTCATCAACCTCATTATAGGTCGCAATCCATGGTGAGTTTGGGCAGCTGACCCTTTTACACTCTGCATGCACTTGAACAGTCTCGTCCATGCTCCCTGCAACTAGGCCTGTAACACCCTCCTTTGCATTTACATCGGATCAACTTCAAGAGAGCATCAGGTGCGGGTGACAATACAAGTCATGGAGCGAATCCAATTGTACAAGGCTCGAATGAATTGTTGGTGAATGTCCATCCCTATTCCTCAGCATCCAAACGGTCACCTCTTCCCATCCACACCTGCACCTGAAGATAGACGCAGTAAGAATGGTAGCGAGCAGCATCTGATGTGTGAGGGAGCATTTGAACCTCGACGCTGGTATTGTAGTTTGCGATGTTTTCCGCAAATCTTCTGCAGTGCAATGAGTCCAAAGTCTCGTCCAATGGCCATCTCGCCAGCCTCATCCACTTGTGTAGCCAATGCGCTATCACAGGAAATGCACGCTGGCTCTCGGAAAAGAGATTCCATCTGAATCTTATTTAATGCCACCCCTTTTCCTTTACCAAACAAGCGCGAAGTTGTTGCATCCACACACAGCACGAGCAAATGGAAGTAGATGGCACACTTCCGATCCAAGAGTTTGTCACAGGACGTCTGTTCCACCTACGGTATTTCGCATTCGTTTTATTGGACTTGGAGACGAGTCCTTTTGAATCGTCACCTGTGGGGTGACAAACACGAATATATCAGTGTCACTGCCAATTACTTCTGCACATGCAGCCATAGACATTAACCATCTTGTGCTTTTTTTCTCTTCCATGCCACATTCACGAGTAAGCCCACCAATAGTTCTCTTGGTCCTCAAACATTTGTTCAATGGTCAAATCTCGAGACATTCCTGCCCAAAAACGATCAATCCTTCGGGCAATGAAATGACCAACTTTGATCTTTTTGTGTACTTCTGTGTTTATCTCTGTTCCTCCGTGCATTGAATGTAGATATAAGCTGACTTGTTGTAGTTGGAATGATCGATGTCGGTGAGTCATGGAGTACTGAATTGTGCGGTTTCCAATTCAATGTTCGTTCTTCTTTCATGAGCTTGTGAAGAACATCATTGATGTGCATTTCCAGTAACCATAAATGTCCAATGGAGTGATTTTGCCATTTTGGCCTTCTGTTTTTCCAAGGTTTCACACACTGTGTACTACAGTGTCAGAACAGAGCCTGGTGATGGTTTAATGGTTAGGGTGCTGGCTTGGGATGCCTAGGATCCTGAGTTTGAATCCCGGTCGATCGTTGAATTAACGCCAGGGGGGTTGACTCAGCCTGTCATCCTTCCGAAGTCGGCAAATTGAGTACCAGCCCTATCTCTCAATGGTGAAGAATTGCTTTTTTAAATCTCAGATCCAGATCTGGATTCGGATCTTCACCAAAGTCTAATCGTTTCGTCCTTGTCACATATGTACAACCTCTACACCAAATTTTGTCCGAATCTGTCCTCAACTTTGAGATATCCTTTTCACAAAGACAGGGGTGAAAACATAAACTCCACCCACCTTCGGTGGTGCAGCGGTTTCAGAGATATAGAGGTGGAAGAGGCTGGTGGTGGAGATAATAATTATTTGATTTTGCAAGATATACACAATACAAGTGAGTCGGACATTATTAAAAGCCAACGTTCAGGATGTTTTTCTGTTAGCCGAATGATGACCAATATAACTGTTAAACCTATGTATTGGACAGGCACTAATCATAATCAATGATAAAGAACTTGAAGTCTTAATTGAGAATAAAGGAAGCAAATGAGATGATCATTCTCGCCCAGTGAAAAAAAACGACGTCACCCGTTCTGTGAAATATTTGAGCTGTTGCAGATCATCATTTGCAAGGCCACATTCGACCGTCGCCTCCACCTCCATGCTATCGCCCGACTTTTCCTCCAGCTCTATCAAGATTCCATTAATTCGCTTGCGTAATGGTAAATTCACAGCCTCTCTCCTCGACTGTGGCACAAAGGAAAAACCAAATGGATTTGGAATTGAGAAAACAAAACAAAAAGAAAAACAATTCCACAGGGAATTGTCATCCACAAGGCAGTTTACATATGCATGCATATCTCAAACTGAACATGTCAAAGAAGAACAAGGTTATACCAAGATTTCCCACCCCTAAACTCCACCATTTTCTTCTCGATCTTCTGCAACTCTTTCTCCATTTCAGCCAAGTGCTTCAAAGGTGGTGACGGACGGTTCAAGATGGAATCCACGGAGATGGTCGTCCCATGTGGCAAAGAGCCCGGGTCAAACTTATCCAAGTCGGAACTTGAGCGCATACCCCAGCAGAGTGCGAGGCGCTTAAGGCCGTGCCGCAGATCCTTGTGACGCTGTAACCGGGTCTGACGTTCGATCCACAAACCTGAGGCCTTCGTCCTCAGGTCTTTTTCTGTTTGCAGCACCGAAGCCCCTTTATCTACCTGAAGCAATGGCAAACAACATTTTAAACAATTCCAGGCATGTAGATGAGCAGTATGACATTGAGAATGCGTCAGGAGGTATGTTTTCTTTCCCCGGACGGCAGATAATGTCCATGTCTGACAGTTGGTGTCACACACTGAGGAACCATCCTTTTTGCCTACTCGATGGCGTACAAATACCCTGCGTGATGAACCAAAGATTTCAAATTTTGATTCATCGGTCTATAAGACCTTCTTCCAGTCTTCAGTAGTCCACTGGTGGTGCTTCATGGCCCGGGCAAGCCTCTTTTTCTTATTTTGCCATCTTAGCAATGGCTTTCTTACTGCCACTCGACCTGTCAAACCTGCAGCTCGAAGTCTTCTCTTCACAGTTGAAACTGAGACTTGCTTACTTCGACCAGTGTTAAGCTGTGCTTGAAGCTGTTCTGTGAGCAGCCTATCACGCAAGCTGTTGACTCTCAGAAACTTGTCTTCTGATTCTGTTGTGGCTTTGGGTCTGTCAGACCTCTTCCTGTCAGAGTTTTCTCCAGTTTCCAAGTGCCTTTTGATGGTGTAGGAAAGTGTACTCACTGACACCTTGACTTTCTTTGCCATTTCTCTAAAGGAAAGACCTACACTTTTAAGGGTTAAAATGGTCTGTCTGTCTTCCTTTGTTAATTGCCTTTTTCTCGCTATTATGATAGCAATATACTACTTCCTGCAGTGCAATATTGTCCAAATAATGCTTCAGAGCAGGGGTTCCCAACCTTTTTTGTGTTATGGCCCGCTTGGCTCCCAGAGCACATCCCCAGCACCCACCCTTCTTTTCGCGAGGGTTGAGCGGCGGCGCGCGTGTAAGCAGGCTAGGGCGGGTCTGGGGGCATGCCCCAGACCAAACAATTCGAAAAATTTCGTTGTCCCAGAATTTTTTTTATTTCTAGATGCTCTGTGGTGCATGCTGAGAGGTGGTTTTTCCTTTAATTCGCTATTTTGTTTGTATGAGAATTTGTAAATTATTACACAGAAAATGAGGAATTCCAAGTAGCCAACATGAACATATAGTTCCATCGTTTTTTTCTGTTCCTACTGGCTCCCAACTACATCGTTTTTGAAAGAAGCAAACAAAGCAACGTCGCTCGAATGATGCATGTTTGATATGAGATTTTAATATTATCAGTAGCAACACTATGGACAGCATAAAATAGAACTGTCACACAAGAAAACAGTATGAAAAGGTTCCAAGTCAAGAATATGTGAAAACTAAAAACCTCTGTTGTCTGTATTTAACGCAGTGTGTTATAATCTCACAAAAAGAAACTCTATTCGACAACTCAGGTAATCAAAACTAGGGACGTGGTGCATGCGCCGTAAAAGTGAATTAAAAACTCAGTGGGAAGGCTGAAATTGCATTTTAGCCACCAATTGGGGTATCCGTGGTTGTCACAGTCAGGGCACAGCGGAGGTCATCTTACATGTGGAGCCGATTACGCTGTTTCGATTTGATATTCAACAGCGTGGAAAACCCCGCTTCGCAGAGATAGGTAGACGAGAATGGCAGAAGCACCCGGATAGCTATCTGGCTGATATTAGGGTAGTGACCCATTCCCACCCAAAACTCCGTCAAGCTCTTCTCTTCGAATGTGTCTTTGGCAAATGAATCGTTTCGGAGATCCTGGAATTCATCTTGCATTGCCTCCGGCATGCACTCCACGCAAAGGTTGATGGAAAAAGGATTCCTCACACTTTTCGCCTCATTGTCGTCTAAATCAGGAAAATACTTATGAAATTCTAGCTCCAGTGACTGCAGATGCTCAAGAATGTCAGTTTTCAGTACAGGAATCAAGCTCTTTTCCCATGCTGTCGTGCAATTCAGACATTCTTTTGAACACAGCAATGTTTCCTGTGTTCACTTTCCTGCACCAGTTTTGGAGCTTGGCAACAAATCCTCTGAGATGATCGTGGAAAAGAACAAGTGAATCCTCTTGGATTGCGCTGAGGTTCGGGCTTGGAATTTCTAGGAGGAAGTATAATTTGTATGCAATGAAAGTACATGTAATATGGGATCGAGTAAGATCGAGTAAGCTTCACCAGTGCGCGTGCGCGAATTTACGTCACGTCGGCAGCGAGAAGGCGTTCCCCAACACGAACCAATCAGGAACTGCCACGCCCACTTATATGATCTCCGAATTCCTGTGACAGGAATTAGCGTTACACTGGCTGGAAGTCAATCGCTAAAGGCGCTTCCTCAGCGCCAATCACCAGTGCGCGTGCGCGAATTTACGTCACGTCGGCAGCGAGAAGGCGTTCCCCAACACGAACCAATCAGGAACTGCCACGCCCACTTATATGATCTCCGAATTCCTGTGACAGAAATTAGCGTTACACTGGCTGGAAGACAATCGCTAAAGGCGCTTCCTCAGCGCCAATCACCAGTGCGCGTGCGCGAATTTACGTCACGTCGGCAGCGAGAAGGCGTTCCCCAACACGAACCAATCAGGAACTGCCACGCCCACTTATATGATCTCCGAATTCCTGTGACAGGAATTAGCGTTACACTGGCTGGAAGACAATCGCTAAAGGCGCTTCCTCAGCGCCAATAATATTAGTCGCTCTTCCTTGGAGCTTGAGGTTCAGCTGGTTCTGCTGCTCGAAAATGTCAGCAAGATAAGCAAGCTGTTCGTTCCACAATTCTTTGTCGTAATGCTGCAAGAGGTCATGTTTCCCTTGAAGATTCAAGAAATGTTTGACTTCCGCATGAAGTTCAAAGACGCGGTTCAGAACATTCCCTTTCGAAAGCCAGCATACAGCAGTATAGTACAGCAACGTTTCATGTTCCGCGTTCATGTCTTCGCACAGCTCCTTGAACATTCGGGTGTTGAGAGCTCCTGCCTTGATGTAGTTAACAATCTTGATTATGACTTCAAGAACTTTCTTCAATGAGAGTGGGAGAGTCTTACAAGCCAGGGCATAGCGATAAATCATACAGTGGGTTCCTTTCGCTTGTGGTGCCAGCATCTTCACTTTTGATTGGAATCCGGATTTGGAACCAAGCATGGCAGGAGCACCGCCAGTACAGACACCGCATGCATTCTCCCACTGAATTCCTCCCGCATTGAAGAACAACTTCATTTTTTCCATGACGTCGTTAGCTTTTGTCGTTGTTTCCAGGGCACTGTAGAACAAGAATTCTTCCTTGATATCATCTCCCTTGACATAGCGAATGAATGCCAGTAGCTGGGAGCAGGAACTAACATCGGTCGATTCAGCAAGTTGAAAAGAAAACAAGCCGAAAGGCGCCGCCTTAATCTCATTGATGATCTGTTGTTTCACATCTTCCGACATGTCACGGATACGATGCTGCACTGTGTTATTCGATAAAGACACCTGTTCAACTTTGCGAGCCTCTGCCTTGCCGAGAACCCATTCGACAATGAGGAGGGTACAAGGCTTAATGAGTGTCTCCCCAATCGAGTGGGGTTTTTTCTTCTTTGCAATTTCAAGAGAAACTTCATAAGAAGCCTGGACAGTTGCTACATTTTGTTGTTGAAAAGCTCCTCCCTCATCCAACTTCTGTCGCTTTAAATTTCTTTCATGCCGCTTGAAAAATTCGGGATCCTGCTTTGCATGTTGTGCGTGATTCGTCTCGAGGTGCAACTTCAACTTGGATGGACTCATGGATTCAGTACTCAAAACCTTGTGACACAGCACATATTGTGGTTTCTCTTGGCCAGAAACGGTAATGGACGTGAATCCAAGCTTCATGTATTCGTCAAGATACTTTCTTTTTTCACTCCCAGAAGCCATAACGTCAAATCTGCAATAGGAAAAAAAACAAACAATATCAGTCAAAACAATAAAAATAAAAAAAACCAATATTTAATTTTTAGTATGGTTCAAATTACCCCATGCCCCCCCCCCCCCCCGAGAAATACACCATGGCCCCAGGTTAGGAACCACGGCTTCAGAGGGTGTAATAACAGTCTGTTCCAAAACTGCTTTTATACAGACGGGGTTTGTAATCAAGTAATCAGCTGAGGTTGGGACACCTGTAGGAATTGTTTGCATGAACTTTGAAGGCTTAATTTACTTACATTGCTGCAGAACAGCTGTAAGTTGTTAACCCATTACTTGTTCGCTGAAGAAGGCCTTTTTTTTTTTTACAATATAACTGTGCAATTTACATTATTTTCCCGTTTTTGCTAACCTCAACTTTTTTTTAAACCTTGAGTAGTTTACTGCTTACCTTTGTACCATTTCAGATTATTCACTGGAATTGAATTGCTTAAATTTCAATAAAAACTGGAAAGATTGAGGTGTTCTAAAACTTTTGACCGGCAGTGTATTGTTACGTGGTCCCCTCGGTGAATACCTGGTCTCGGTGACCCCCGGACCGTGAGAGGAACTTCGCCAGAAAGCTGTATTATATATGCGCTTTCGCCACGCAATCCATATGAATTTCACCCAAGAGACAACTGATGTTCAAGGATATATTTCAATGGTAATGATACCATACAATTTCAACGATACAACCACGGAGATTTTCCCCGAGCAATCAACAATACACAACCATCAACAATTCCCAACCCACAATCAATTCCCTATGATTAAGATGGCCATCTTATATACGTGTGTCCCGGTGAGTACTCACGACCCCCTTTTGGTCTCGGTCCCGCACAATGTCTCTGGGCCCCTCCTGACCAAGATGATGGTCGGCGTCGCCGCACTCGGGCGGTTGAACGAACCCCGGGTGGACGTGTTTCCACCGGGCAGGTATCGTACCCGGCACCCCGGCTACAGCCCCTCGCGGCCACGCGAAGCGGGGACGGGAAAGCAAGCCAAAAGCCCCACGCCGCTTGCCAGGCGTGTTAGGCCCCAACGGGCGACCCGTACGCGTCTTTTTAGACGGGGTCGCGAACGGCGCCAAACGCTGGGTCGGTGCACGGCCACACGACAGTTTGACGTCCACCGGGCAGGTATCCGTCCCGGTAACTCCTCTCGCCAGACAGGCTCGGGAACGCCGCTTTTCCACACGGCTCAATCAATCCCACCTTTCGTCGGTGCGGGGCGAGGAAGAAGAATCCCCGTCCTTTTTTCCTCGTGTCTTTTTTCTTCCGTTTCCGGTCACTTCCGTTTCCGGCCACTTTTTCAGAAGGGCTCCTGACCCTCCAACCACAACAACTACACAACAACTTAATATACTACACACGGATAAGCAAAGACCTGAATGGTAATTCACATAAATATGTAACAGTATGTTTCCCTCTATTTACTCTTGTAGATGAATGGAACGGCTGGTGTTTCTGCAACTCCAAACTCTTCATGCCTCCGATCTCCAGTGTCCATCTATACAACACCACAAACACGCAGGGTGCTGTCTGTGCATCATCACTGTCTGTGCACGAGCAAACATTTAACTGCTGTCTGTGGGCGATCAACCTCCTTTCCCCTTCCCTTTTGTGTGCTTCCAACCCCTCTCTCCACTCTGTGCCCCCATATGTGCATGTAATCCTTGTCCCCACATCCACCCTTACCCCATGCTGTCATGATTTCTCATGTCTTTTTAATTTTCCACAGGCCCCTTTGACACCCAAATCTATGCGCCACCATCCTCGGCCTCCACTGGGTGACTATAATCCGCCGGGCTCGTTCCCAAGGTGTGCAGGCAAACGGCAGCTCGAGATTGGAAAGGTCAAGGGTACCGCCGATGCTGCTGATGGCTGTTCCCCATGGACCAATGCTGCACTGATCGTGGGAACTGAAAGCTATGCAGATTTCACTGTGAGTTTTTTTTTTCATAAGAATTTTGTTTGCAGATAGATGGAGCATTTAAATAATGGATTTTTAAAAAATCAAACCAAGGCAAAATTTAAACGACAGTTAAACTGATTTGAGATTTTATCTGGCGAGATCTTGCGGGGGAGGTCACGGTCTTTCGAAGCTGTCCCGATCTTCACGCACGCTCGAAGTTAAGTAATTGTTCACAATTGTATTTTTGGCGAAACTGCATTTATCTTACGTGTGTGCACCTATAGTGCCTCCCTTGGAAGATTATCGGTGTTAATCTTTCATACGTGTATATAATAGTCGAGTGTTTTGTGCCGCGTTATTTTGCGGCCATTTCTTGAAGCTTCCTACGTTGAGGCTTGTTTTCTCCCAGTGGTCGATTGTGGTCTTTCTACTCTCGTTCTCTCAGTTTTTTCCCCTGTCTTTTCACCCCATACTTCCTTGTTCAAAATCTCAACAAAAAAAAACAAAAACATTTCGTTCGTTCGTTCTTAGACCACGTGTTTCACCCCCATTTTCACACCATTCCCCAGATCTGTTTTGCCCTGTTCTTTTTTTGCTGACATCTTTTGCCCTGTTCACGTGACTCGTAGTTGTCCCTCTGGACTCCCTCTCCCCGTTGGTATTTTTGTGAATATTAGATTGTTCTTCACGGTTCTGTTTAAATATGTTTAAACTTTCCCCTGCAGTTTTATTCAGTGGTACATCACAACACGCTGTTTTTCTTCCTATTTAAAAGGCTTTTTTCAATTTCCTCTCCAACTCATTCCACTCCAAAAAAAAATTCAATCTCTTATAATTTTAAATCACCACATGCTCTAAATTCAAATTCATTCCACCCCTCCTCCATCGTTCTTAAATGGATCGCTATCTTGAAAATCACAATTAACCCAATTTGTTATAAACGTTTGTCTTTCATTAATCATCCACTTTCTAAACGCCACCCTTGCCCCTCCCCTCCAAATCTCCCCCCTTGGCCCTCCCCTCCTAAACTCCCCCTTGCCCCTCCCCTCCTAAACTCCGCCCTTGCCCCTCCCCTCCTAAACTCCGCCCTTGCCCCTCCCCTCCTAAACTCCCCCCCAACCCCTCCCCCTTCAAAACTCTCCCCCAACCCCTCCCCTTCAAAACTCTCCCCCAACCCCTCCCCTTCAAAACTCTCCCCCAACCCCTCCCCTTCAAATCTCCCCCCCCCCCCCCGACCATCCTTCTCCAATTCTCCCCCCTCCCACATCCTTCTCAAAGCTGCCTCCTCCCCACTTCATCTCCCTTCTATCTCATACCTCCACCTCCCCCAACCTTCTACTTTCCTCTGCCCCTCCTCAAACAACCCACACTGTGCCTCATCCCATCACCGTCAAAGCTTTCGTCCTCCTCATCCTTCCCTTTATTGTAACTTCTGTAATCTCTGACACACTATCAACTGCTCTCCCTACCTCCCCCTATCATCCTTCATCTGACCCGACCCCTCCCCTCCCCTCTCCTGCACCCGATGCTCCCCCTCTCTCCTCATTAACGGTATGGACCTCAAACATCCGGGGCCTTCGCTCAAACCTGATTGATCTCTCCATTGAGGTTGCTTCTGACAATCCAGACTTGATCTGCTTAACAGAAACTTTCCTCCTTCAAGATGTCTCTGATTCCTTAATATCTCTTCCTGGTTACTCCCTCCTCCGGTATGATAGACCTGAGCCTCGTCCTGGTATTGGGTTTGCTATCTTTATCAAAAACGCTCTTCCTCACTCTCTTGCACTGCCGACTCTCCACCCCACCCCAGGAGTACCTCTGGCTACGGCTTCTTCTCCGCTCCCACCTTTTGTTCATACGTGTTCTGTACCGTCCTCCAAACAGTGATGACTCCATTTACATGTCGCTGTCTGACCACGTGGACCAACTTCTATCAATTCATCCCAACTCTCTCTTCCTCATATGTGGCGACTTAAACTGCCATCATGCCAGCTGGCTGGGTGTGGGTTCCTCTCTCACCAGCCATGGCATCTCAGCAAAGGACTTCTGTGACTCATTGGGACTGACACAATCTGTCAATTTCCTGACCCGGATCTCAGTCAATGGAGTATCTCCTCTTCTGGACTTGGTTATGACAAACTTCCCTGCAAATGTCTGCTGCTCTTCTTCTGCTCCAATCGGTTCTTCTGATCATGTGCTTGTTAAAGTGGACATCTCTCTGGCCATTCTCAGAGAGCCTCCTCAGCGTCGATGAGTCTGGCATTTCACTCAGGCCGACTGGCACGGGCTGCAAGGAGCCATCACCTGGACTGTTCTACCATCTCTACTGCCTCTGACATCAATTCTTCCTAGGAATTCTTCCAAAGCAAACTGCTCTCTCTCATGCACAGATTTATCCCATCTCGTCTTCAGTTGTCTTACCCTTCCTCCCGTCCATGGTACACTGAATCTTGTGGTGAGGCAGTTGCCCTGAAACAACTTCCGTTTGCCTCTTGGAAAGCAAATCTAACTGAAGGCAATCTCAGGTCCTTCCAGCAAGCTCGGAACAAGTGTGTGTCTACCCTCGAGTGCCAGGAAGCACGATCTCTGCACACAAGAATGAACTCTCAAACCTGTCTCCTTCCTCCAAATCCTGGTGGCATCTGGTCAAATCTGTTTCTGGTGTTTGTTCCCCCTCCATCCCCTCCCTTACCTCAAACAGCTACAAGGCTGACTCCGCACATGAAAAAGCCGAATGCCTCAACTCTGTGTTTGCCTCAGAATCTTGTGTCCCAAACCCATCTCTCTCTGTTCCCACCTTACCCAGTCAAACCCAACTGCTCCTGGACTCTGTGTCCTTCTCTTTTTTTTTTTCTTTTTTTTTTTGTATACAAGATCGAGGCTCGTGAAAGAGCGAACATTAATCACACAGAAAGACAAACCGACACATAAAACATATAACATCGGGAGCGGTAGACAAGATGGGGAGAGAGGGGGAAGGACACAAACACAACATTTGAGAGCAGGGACCGAGAGACATGGAGACATGGAGACATGGAGACATGGAGATATGGAGACATCGAGAGATCTGAGAGAGGGCGAGGGCTTTGGGGGGGGGGGGCATGGGAAGGGGGCGGTGGGAGAGGTATAAAACATATGGGCACTGCCAGGACTTCCAGGAAAGAAGTTGGAATTTCAAACAAGGTGGATCTGGGGTGAATTAGCAGGGGTAGAAAAGATCAAGGTTTTGGATGGGGGAAGATAAGAGATGGTGGTGAACAGCTGTTTTAAAGACCTGGAGGGAGGAGTGGGATTGAAGGGAGTGAGGGAGTTTGTTCCAGAGGCGGGAGAAAAGAGGAATGAAAGAGTGAAGGTGAGCAGAGCCGAGATTTCGGCAGTTTAACCATCAGAGGGTTGCTGGCAGATCTTGTGCGACCTGTAGGAATATTTGGGGGACAGAGCACAGAGAGAGCTGGGGGTGCAAGGCCGGAGAGGAGTCGGTAGAAGACAGAAAGACCACCTACCTGCCTGGGGTGAGTGAGTGAAAGGCCCTCAGAGATAGCTTCATCGCGGGAGATTCCAATAATTCTGAAAGCTTTGGTTTCAACAGCGTGAAGCCGAGCTAGGTGTGAGGCAGGAGCACCGGCCCATAGGGGAGAACAGTATTCCATTGAGCTGCGGATGAAAGCCTTGTATGTGGTGAGGAGCTCAGGTGTGCCGAGGAAGGACTTCGCACGACGGAGGATGCCCAGTCGGCGACTGGCTTTGGAGGCCAGCTTGGAAATGTGGTTTTCCCAAGAAAGATCATGGCAGATAGTGAGACCCAAAAGCTTGAGCGACAGAACTTCATGGAGAGGATTGTTGAGAAAGTAAATGGGAGGGTTGTCCAGTCGATCTTTTCGGAGAGACATAGTAAGAGTGTGAGATTTGTCAGGATTGAAAGACATGTTCCACTTGTTTGACCAGTCTGTGATTTTGTCCAAGTCTTCAGAGAGTGAGGAGGCTGCAGACTGCCGATCTGAGGGAAGAGGAATGGAGCGGCAGAGAGTGGAGTCATCAGCAAAGAGATAGAGAGGATTTTCAAGAGAGTCAGAGAGATCATTGATGAAGACCAGAAAAAGCACGGGGCCCAGAACACTGCCTTGGGGAACTCCAGCCTGAACAGGAAGAGGAGATGAGAGAAACCCATTCAGGGCCACACGTTGACGACGACTAGAGAGGAAGTCCGCCAGCCATGCGTGGAGATTTCCATGGATACCAAAGGAGGAGAGTTTGGTGAGCAGAGCGGGGTGCCAGACCGTGTCGAAGGCACGTGATATGTCGAGGGAGACAGCTCTAATTTCCTGTTTGGCATTGAGGACCTCCATCCATTGTTGAGACAGCAGAAGCAGCATGTCCAGAGTAGAGTGACCTGGTCTGAAACCAAATTGATGATCAGAGATCAAGCCATTGGAGAAGAGGAAAGATTTCATATCCGAAGCAATGATGGATTCCATGACTTTGCTGATAATTGGGAGAAGGCTGATTGGTCTGTAGTTGCTAGGATCTGTTTTTGCACCTTTTTTGTGCAAAGCGGTGATGTTGGCTGATTTCCAAGCAGATGGCAGTTGACCTTGAGCAAAAGAGGGTGAAGAGAACAGAGAGAGGGTGAGATAGAGCAGCAGAGCAGGATTTTAGGACCCGTGGGCTGATGCCGTCGGGTCCAGTTGCAGAATCAGAGTCGGGGGTTGACCGAAACTTTTCCACCTTGTCAGGAGGAAAGGACACGGAGTCCAGGAGCAGCAGGGTACGACTGGGTATGGTGGGTACAGAGAGGGATGGGTTTGGGACACAAGATTTAGAGGCAAACACAGAGTTGAGGCATTCAGCTTTTTCACGTGCGGAGTCAGCTGTGTAGCCGTTTGAGGTAAGGGAGGGGATGGAGGGGGAACAAACACCAGAAACGGATTTGACCAGACGCCACCAGGATTTGGAAGAGGGAGACAGATAAGAGAGTTCGGTCTTGAGAACGGAGAGATATTGTTTCCTGGCTCTCCTGAGGGTGGACACACACTTGTTTCGGGCTTTGTGAAAGGAAATGAGATTTCCTTCCGTTGGATTTGCTTTCCAGGAGACGAAGGCAAGTTGTTTCTGGGCAACAGCCTCACCACAAGATTCCGTGTACCATGGACGGGAGGAAGGGTATGACAACTGAAGACGAGGTGGGATAAATCTGTGCATGAGAGAGAGCAATTTACTTTGGAAGAATTCCCAGGATGAGTTGATGTCAGAGGTGGTAGAGATGGGAGACCAGTCCAGATGATTGATGGCTGCTTGAAGACCGTGCCAGTTGGCCTGAGTGAAATGCCAGACTCGTCGACGCTGAGCAGGCTCCCTGAGGATGGTCAGAGAGATGTCCACTTTAACAAGGACATGATCAGATGATCCGATTGGAGCAGAAGAAGAGCAGCAGACATTTTCAGGGAAGTTGGTCATAACCAAGTCCAGAAGAGAAGATGTTCCGTTGACTGAGATCCGGGTCGGGAAATTGACAGATTGTGTCAGTCCCAGTGAGTCGCAGAAGTCCTTTGCTGAGGAGCCATGGCTGGTGAGAGAGGTACCCACACCCAGCCAACTGGCATGATGACAGTTGAAATCACCACATATGAGGAAGAGAGAGTTGGGATGAGTAGATAGAAGTTAGTCCATATTATCAGACAGCGAGATGTAGATGGAGTCATCACTGTTTGGTGGACGGTACAACACACATATGAACAAGAGGTGGGAGCGAAGGGGAAGCCGTTGCCAGAGGTATTACTGGGGGTGAGGTGGAGGGAGTGCAGTGCAGGGCGAGTGAGGAAGAGAGTTTTTGATAAAGATAGCAACCCCGCCTCCAGGACGAGGCTCAGGTCTATCATACCGGAGGAGGGAGTAGCCCGGGAGAGATACTAAGGAATCAGAGACATCGTAAAGGAGGAAAGTTTCTGTTAAGCAGATCACGTCTGGTTTGACAGAAGCAACCTGTATGGAGAGATCAGTTAAGTTTGAACGAAGGCCCCGGATGTTTGAGGTCCATACCGTTAATGAAGAGGAAGTGGGAGCATCAGATACAGAACAGGGGGGAGGAGGGGTAGGGTAAGATGTGGAAGAGGTGGAAGAGGTAGGGAGAGCTGTTGAAGGTGTGTCAGAGATTTCAGAATAGCTCGGAGAAAGGGAAGGATGCGGCGGACAAAAGGTTTGATGGTGATTGGGTGAGGCACAATGAGGTGTTATTTGAGGAGGGGGAAGAGCGAGGCAGAAGGTTGGGGGAGATGGAGGTGAGAGTTGGACGGGGGAAGAAGCGGGGAGGACGCTTTGAGGAGGGGGAGTGAGAGGGGGGAAATTGAGAAGCAATGAGGGTGGGGAGATTTGAAGGGGAGGGGTGAGGGGGGAGTTTGGGAGGGAAGGGACAAGGGGAGGGATTTGAAAGGGATGGGATATGGGGGAGATTTGGAGGAGAGGGGTGAGGCAGGAGTCTAGGAGGGGAGGGGCGAGGGGGCGTCTTGGCGGGGAGGGGTGAGGGGGTAGTTTAGGAGGGAGGGGGCAAGGGGGGAGATTTGAAAGGGATGGGTGATAGGGAAGATTTGGAGGGGAGGGGTGATGGGGAAGATTTGGAGGGGAGGGGTTATGGGGAAGATTTGGAGGGGAGGGGTGAGATTTGATTTTAGAAAGTGTACGATTTATGGGAAACGAACATTTATTGCAAAATGAGTTTCTTGTGACCTTCGAGTTAAAAATACGTTTAAGGACGCTGGATGGAGGATGGAGTGCAGGAGAGTTTAGGGAATGTAGAAAAAAGGCACTATAGGAGATGGATATTTTTTTTGGGATGAATTGATTTGGTGAGCAAGTCGAAAGCAGCCTTTTTAAGAAGAAGAAGAAAAAGGTGTTATAAAATATGACGGAATACATAACTTTAGGGGAAAGTGTAAACATTGAAGGTTAATAACAGTGAAAACTATCTGGGGAAATGGGGGAGAAACACGTGGTCGAAGAACGAATGAACGAATAAGAATGAATAAACGAATGAGAACAGAGAAGGATTTTTTTTTTTTTTTTTTGGGAGTTGAGATTTACACAAGGAGTAGGCTATGGGTGAAAAGACTGGGATTACAGAGAACGAAAGTTATTGGATCACAAACGACGGACCGCTGAGAGAAAAACAAAGCCTCAAGGTTGTACAGTGTACACTGTACAAGGCCTCAAGACACGACACGAATTAACACGATTTTCAATACAGGTATAATACAGGTTTCAATACAATACAATACAGGTTTCAATACACTCTGCTGACAATGTTGAGAAGTTTTTGTCAAACCCCGACTTTCTGCAACTGGACCAGACGGCATCAGCCCACGGGTCCTAAAATCCTGCTCTGCCGCTCTATCTCACCCTCTGTTCTTTTCGCCCTCTGTTTTGCTCAAAGTCATCTCCCAGCATCTTGGAAATCAGCAAACATTACCGCTTTACACAAAAAAGGTGCAAAAACAGATCCTTGCAACTACAGACCAATCAGCCTGCTTCCAATTATCAGCAAAGTCATGGAATCCATCATTGCTTCGGATATCATAGCCTTCCTCTTCTCCAATGGCTTGATCTCTGATCATCAATTTGGATTCAGACCACGTCATTCTACTCTGGACATGTTGCTTCTGCTGTCTCAACAATGAATGGAGGTCCTCAATGCCAAACAGGAAATCAGAGCTGTCTCCCTTGACATATCCCGTGCCTTCGATACGGTCTGGCACCCAGCTCTGCTTAGCAAACTCTCCTCCTATGGTATCCATGGAAATCTCCACTCATGGCTTGCGGACTTCCTCTCTGGTCGTAGTCAATGTGTGGCCCTGAATGGATTTCTCTCATCGCCCCTTCCTGTTCTGGCTGGAGTTCCCCAAGGTAGTGTTCTGGGCCCTGTGCTTTTTCTGGTCTTCAACAATGATCTCTCTGACTCTCTGGAAAATCCTCTCTATCTCTTTGCTGATGACTCCACTCTCTGCCACTCCATTCCTCATCCCTCATATCGGCAGTCTGCAGCCTCCTCACTCTCTGCAGACCTGGACACGATCAGACTGGTCAAACAAGTGGAACATGTCTTTCAATCCTGACAAATCTCACACACTTACTATGTCTCTCCGAAAAGGCCGACTGGAAAACCCTCCCATCTACTTTCTCAACAATCCTCTCCAAGAAGTTCTGTCGCTCAAGCTTTTGGGTCTCACTATCTGCCATGATCTTTCTTGGGAAAACCACATTTCCAAGCTGGCCTCCAAAGTCAGTCACCGACTGGGCATCCTCCATCGTGCGAAGTCCTTCCTTGGCACACCTGGGCTCCTCACCACATAGAAGGCTTTCATCCGCAGCTCAATGGAATACTGTTCCCCCCTCTGTGCCGGTGCTCCTGCCTCACACCTAGCTTGGCTTCACGCTGTTGAAACCAAAGCTTTCAGAATCATTGGAATCTCCTGCGATGAAGCTAACTCCGAGGGCCTTTCAATCACTCACCGCAGTCAGGTTGGTGGTCTTTGTTTTCCACCGACTCTCTCCAGCCTTGCTCCCCCAGCTCTCTGTGCTCTCTCCCCCAAATATTCCTGCAGGTCACACAAGAACTGCCAGCAACCCTCTTATGGTTAAACTGCCAAAATCTAGGCTCTCCGCTCACCTTCACTCTTTCATTCCCCTTTTCTCCCACCTCTGGAACAAACTCCCCCACTCCCTTCAATCCCACCCCTCCCTCCAGGTCTTTAAAACAGCTGTTCACCACCATCTCTTATCTTCCCCCATCCAAAACCTTGATCTTTTCTACCCCCGCTAATTCACCCCAGATACACTTTTTCGAAATTCCAACTTCTTTCCTGGAAGTCCTTGCAGTGTTCATATGTTTTGTACCTCTCCCACCTCCCCCCAAGCCCTCTCCCTCCCACAGTTCTCTCGATGTCCCTGCTCTCAAATGTTGTGTTTGTGTCCTTCCCCCTCTCCCCCATCTTGTCTACCGCTCCCCTTATTTTGTGTTTTTTGTGTCGGTTTGACTTTTTGTGCGATTAATGTTGGCTCTTTCACGAGCCTCGATCTTGTATACAAAAAAAACAACTGCCAAGATCAAGCTTCCAGACACAACTGAAGGCAAAATCAAAACAATGCAAACATCAGGTGATTGGTTTAGAGCCATCGAGCAGAAGGGGGAGGAAAACAAATAAAAGTAGATTGCTTGTAAATATGCAGAATGGAAAATGGGTTTTATTCACATATTTCTCCATCGCATACAATTCATCGATTTGTTACAATTAGTCTAGGACCTGGCTTAGATATGTATGCACATAATTTAGGAGAGGATAACTCAACTGTTATAGGCCCAAGGTTATAGTTATGACCCCAAGGAACAACTTGGGATGTGTGCCAAAACGGTTATCAGTGTGGGCATCAGATAACCAAGTGTTATCAGATAACCAACAGTGTTGCCATTTTCAGTTTTGACATGCGTATCCATGTACCCATAAAAATAAAGAAATGTTTTTGGATCACAAACATTCCCGTGAGTTACCCGAATCCATCATAGTTGAAAAAAAAAAAAAACAACCTTTAGAGGCCATATTTCCCCGCAAAGCGGGGGTTGACCTTTTTCGGGCACCGTGGTTGTTGTTTTTTGTTGGTCCCCTTTTTTGAAGCAATGTTTTACGGCCGGATGCCCTTCCTGCCGCCAACCCTTTTTTGTCGCCTTTTACGACAAACATGGAATTACCAGTGAACTGGTACTCAATTAGCCGACCTCGGAAGGATGACAGGCTGAGTCGACCCCCCCCCCCCCCTGGCGTTAATTCAGCGATCGACCGGGATTCGAACCCAGGATCCTAGGATCCTAAGCTGGCACCCTAGCCGCTAAATTGTAATACCCTCTGCCACCATCACCAGGTGGCGCTACACGGAACACATTTACATGATGAATTTATGCCCCTCTCCTGGTCCCCCACATTGCAAACCATAGTTGGATTTATTGAAATCCGTTGATCCGTTCTCAAGTTATAACACAACAAACAAAGAGACAGACAGACAGACAGACAGTCATGGCTCCTTTTATAATACAGATTACGCATGTTTGGTAACATTCCCAATTGCCGTTGAATCCAATTGCTGAAACACGACAAGTCCATTGAACTGATCAATAATATTATTGAAAGCTAGTAACCAAATGAACAATGGGTCATCAGTACTGTACTACTATTGCTGTTACGTCTCCATTTGTTCATAACCTCTCAGGGTTGGCTGGGGAATGGTTTTTTTTTTTTTTTGGCCCAGGTCTTTCACGAACCGGATGGCCAGGCCTGGCGCTCAACTGACGATGATGGGAATTTGTAATTTTTCTTCAGGATGTTGGCGATAACCAACTTGTCTTCTCTACGTGAGACGTTGTGTATTTAACGCCCCCATTATTGCCATGCTGATCCTCCGACTTACCGTCCCTCCGATGTTCGGCATGGACACATTTATGCTTCGCCCTGCATGGGAAACAACTTTCCATATGCAGATTCGCCACGATCCCACGATCGATGTTTCTATACGTGAACGTACCCGTTTGTTTGCGAACGGGTACGTTTTTCATGGAAGTTTTTCACGAACTTGCTGTCCATGTCTGACGTGCGATTGAAGGTGCTACAGGAATGTGGAATTTATTGTTTTCATGCTTTAGCATTCGCCGTATCTGCATTTCCTGTTTGCTTCTGGCCTCCAACCCGTGCGTAGCACGGGGATCTCCCTAGTACTTGTAATGCGCTCAAATCTGACGAGGAATATTAGGTGCAGGAGTTGCCAATTTGGCCTATCATGCATGTGCCGTATCCACAGGCCATTCACTTGATCCATCGGTTTACTCGTGTGTGAGCCATGTCGTGTTGCTCCCCATCCTGACCATTATTTTTATTACCCCCAATTAACCCTTACTATACCAACCCTCTTACTTGCTGGATTGTTTTTCCTCCACTCTTCTCACTCGTTTTCCTGTCCATTCGTTCTCTTGCTGGTTGTGCCCAATTGTTGCCACATTTACCAAAACGTCAGTTCAACCCTGCTTTTCCATGAGTCTCTCTCTTTTGTAGAGAATTTTTTCCCTGTCCACCATTGACTTTAGTCTAAACTAATATGTGCATTATTTTGCCTAATTACCATTCCCATATCACTCACTCACGGGACACAGATCGGGGGGCTTCTACACTGGACACTCGAATCCCAAATATCGGAAGCTGTTCCCATGTCATTCTGCTTTCTACCCTCCCGCCTCCTTTTTCCCCACCAGAGAGCTTTGAACAACAAACCATGTGGCAGAGAAAACGTGTTGAATTCGACCAGGGATAAAATCTAGAACTGCACGAGTACTCCATTGACGACCCCGAAGTGTCGGCCCATGGTGCACGTTACCGGTAAAAAGAAAACCCACTCTTGGTTTATCCAGTGTAAACTTTATCAACTCCGATGTATTTAACCTCGGATTCTAAACTGCTATCGCAAGGAGTCCTTCGTCCAGGTTCGTCACTGAACTCTTTTGCTGAAACCTGTTTTTGGGGGGGGCGGGGGGGGAGTGGGAGGGGTGGGAGAGTGCAGGTGACACGAGCTGAGCTTTGTGCTATTGATATGGAAGATGATTAATTTTATTCGTTTTTTTCTCCGTGTTTAAAATAAAAGTTTGTTGAAAGTGTTAGAATTGTTGATGTGATCTTTCATACAAGTTCGATTCCTGTCGCTTTCTCTGCCAGAGTTAATCGGACTTTGTTTTGTCCGAATTTCATGACTGTCTTCAAAAGTTTGTAATATTTTGAAGGTAAACATTTGCCTTGTTTGGGGCTTTTTGCCCCCTTCTGACTTATATTATTATTGTTGCGATGTCAGTCCCTTCTTTGACCTTTGAGCCATGTGCAAATCCCACTTTCTAATGCTGTATTTCTGTTCCTCTTTTGCTTCCAGATCGTTTGTGATATTGTTTGAGAGTTTTATCCGTTATTATTAAACTTTGGACAAATGCTCCTCGTTTTTTAAATGTGGCGTACCTTTGGCAGAGTTTAAACATTTTAAATGCCATTGTTTCTAGTACGTAATATTTCTGCTTTACCAAAACTGGCAAACAGCCCATGCTGATAACTTACCTATCCATTACTCTTCTATCTTGTAATAAAGATTTGTTGGTCTCTGAGCCATGTCTGAACTTTGAACTTCATCTCACAGTGCTGTTGCTTTCTCTGCGCCGCCCTCTGTCACTGGTTGTTTCTCCGTCGCCTCTGGCCTGATGTTGCGTCAGAGGAATGCAGTGTTACGGAACCAGGGGATGAAGCATTTTAATATTATCTCTGCGACCGAAGGTGGATGGAGGTTGTTTTCACCCCTATTTGTTTCTGTGAGCAGGATGTCTCAAAGTTGGATGGATTCGGATGTAACTTTGTGGACAGGTTGGGTTGGGACAAGGACGAAGAGTAGGCGAGTTATTGCCGACACCATGAACAAATGTCTATCCAAATCACTTTCAGTCGAACGTCAGGCCTGGGCCAAAACATTATCGGGGAAAAGCTCACCCCGACCATCCGCACCCCCCTTCATTGTCGGTCGGTAATCATGGCCCATCCGGCTTGTTCACTCATTTACAGCGTGTATAGCAGGGCCTGCACATCAACATGGTGCTGATTGTAGGGATGGGGAGAGTCTGGGGACAGCCTTTCCAGGAATCCTTTGTATAAACATCAGGGAATCCTGGGAAAACTGGACCCTAGCCAATCCCAGCCGCTAGGGCTAGACCAATGAGGTAGGAGCTGATGGAAATGGGGGCCTTGGTAAACATAGGGACCACTTGGCCTGAAGTATTACTGCCTACTAGGGTCACAGTGCTTCATCTCAGACTTGGACTCACCAGAGATGCAGCACTGCTCCCCTGGCAACCAGCTTCTCACAGACACCATGAGCAGAGCCTCGGTTTTTTTTTTTTGTATACAAGATCGAGGCTCGTGAAAGAGCGAACATTAATCACACAGAAAGACAAACCGACACATAAAACATATAACATCGGGAGTGGTAGACAAGATGGGGAGAGAGGGGGAAGCACACAAACACAACATTTGAGAGCAGGGACATCGAGAGATCTGTGGGAGGGAGAGGGCTTTGGGGGGGGGGCATGGGAAGGGGGGGGTGGGAGAGGTATAAAACATATGGACACTGCCAGGACTTCCAGGAAAGAAATTGGAATTTCAAACAAGGTGGATCTGGGGTGAATTAGTGGGGGTACAAAAGATCAAGGTTTTGGATGGGGAAAGATAAGAGATGGTGGTGAACAGCTGTTTTAAAGACCTGGAGGGAGGAGTGGGATTGAAGGGAGTGTGGGAGTTTGTTCCAGGGCGGGAGAAAAGAGGAGTGAAGGTGAGCAGAGAGCCTAGATTTTGGCAGTTTAACCATCAGAGGGTTGCTGGCAGATCTTGTGCGACCTGTCGGAATATTTGGGGGGACAAAGCACAGAGAGAGCTGGGGGTGCAAGGCCGGAGAGGAGTCGGTAGAAGACAGAAAGACCACCTACCTGCCTGCGGTGAGTGAGTGTTTATTACCCATTGTAGTTATCACATGTCAACATTCCATGAGTTGGTGGCATTTGGCAGATCATAGTGAGGTGAAAGAGCTTCATGTAAAAAATAAATATATTATAACAGGGGAAAGGCAAGGAGTGTCTGTTGCGGACTGATCTGGAGAAGCAACATAGAGCACCTTGACGTGGTGGTGCTGAGAACGGTCCAGTGCGGTGCTGCCTGCTGATGTACCGATGAGTGGTTCTTCCTCGTGGGAAGTAAATAATTTAATTTCTCGCCGTTTCAGTAATTATGATAATAGAATGTGGGAGATGCAAACGGGTATCTTTGGAAAGCTGGGGTGAAACACAGGCCAGGAGCAATGGAAAGCATTTACTGCACTAATGACCACAGTTTGAGTGGTGTAATTATGGCGTCTTCACGTGATGTGGTTTCCGCTTCACATGGGCCGTGGGAGGCAAGGAATGCAGAAAAAGGTTCAAGTTCGTACGGCGGTCGAAGTCGACCTGCAGGATTCTAACCCGAGAGCAACAACGTGCACAACTCGGTCCTTGGGAGTTTTTATTGTAACCGCAGTTTGCTCGCGTTTTATTTTGTTTACACCAAGCGCACGAATTCCACCGAGTTGGGAGTTTTGAATGGAGTTGTGACGTCACAGCGCGCGCTTTCCCACCCAGACGCAGAGCTCGTTTGTTATGATTTTGCCAAATACGGTTGTCCCGCGTGCGTCGGCCCGTACAAGGCCAGGGACGCGTCGTGTGAGGGTCTCTCACCAAATACGGTCCGGTTTTCGAGACGCGACTCATTTCCATTGGAAACTTTTCTCGCAAACAACTTTTTGAAAGTTGTTGATTCCCGATGTGGATGCGCTGAACTCCAGCCTTCCAATCGTTTCCCGACGATAGAGTTGCCAATGTTGTGCTGATGAACATCGCGATCGTTGGAAGCTTCACTGCTTCACTCGTATCTCGCACTCTCATCTGGAGTGAGTTCGTCCTCCAGGTTTTCTTCAGAAAGTGTTATTTACATCCCCGTAGTTCACTTCGACACCTTGTTTACTAATTTTATAATTCGGATCGGTTCTCTTTCGAGAGAACAGGTTTAACTGCGAATTAAACAGCGTTCTGCCTATACACCGCCTATCCGCTTTGCAGGTCGAAATAATCTCGTCGGTCACGTGGAATGAACTATGGGACATGCACAGAAAGTTAAAAGAACAGGTATTCCGCTACAGGTATGAATGTTAGTTCAAACTATGATTAATTATTGTAAAGATATTTTATCCACGAATTACGGTTAGGATGAGGGTTATGGTGAGTATTAGATTTGGTTTTGCAACTACCCCCACTATGTTGTACTCTAACCTAGGGTGGTGACCCCCAACCGGACCCTGAGCTGGGCCTGTCAAGGGTTGGTCTACGTAAGGTAAGACCAGCAGATGAAAGACCGTGTAAAATGTCCTTTAATCCTGGCAACTCTTACGGTCTTACTCTGTCACTCCGGATCATCAAACTATTGTCTGTTTGCAATAATCTATCTGTCCCACCTGTCTATTTGCATCGTCAGCCACTGGAAGAGGTTCATTGAGTATGTTGAAACATCTAGGTCTCACCACGAGCCATGACCTCATATCATCTGGGGCTGACCAAATAGTAAAGATGGCCTCCAAAGATTGGACATCCTCTGTTCTTGATATTTCCTTGAAAGATCTGAATTGCTCACAGTCTGCCAAGCCTTTGTCCATAGAGCAATGGAGTACTGCTCTCCCCTATGGGCTGGTGCTCCAGCATCACATGTTTACCTCTGCAACTGCTTCTCAATTGAAACTGCCTTCTGGAGGGGCTTCTCACAAGTGGTGTACCACTATCTTACTCCCCCCACCCCCCACTCCTAACCATGATCTTTTCTATCCCCTTTAACACCACCTAACCCAACCCTTTCTTGCAGTTCACTGTTTTGTACACTAATTGGTGGTTTTTTTTCCATGTTGGTTCATTCCCTTGTCTGATGTGTCCAACTACTGCCACAATGTCAGTGCATTACCTTTTAATCCCCTGTCACCTCTCTTCTGCGAGCCTAGATTCTGTATCAAAAACAAACAAACCGATTGATCATCAGGACTTCATATCCTACGCCAGCTGCCCTACTCGTGGAGGTGCAACCATGGTAAAGGTACAAAGTGGACCCCCACCCCCCATGGTACGTTTTGCTCCTCGTCTTCTTGCACGTGGACCTCTCGTAAGATTTTAATTCTTGTGCATGGACCACCTGTCACATCTCTGTGGACCACATGACCACAGTATTATAATATGCTATTTGTACTGCATGGATCTCCATGGTAAGATTTCCTCTTTGTATATTTCTCTCACACATCCATGGTAGTGTGTACTCCTGGTACTCGTGGCTCCACAGTAAGATGTGCCCCTCTCGTTCGACTCTCGTGCATCAGTCCTCGATAGAGGACCTCTCGCGTCTTGGAATGCATGGATCCAAAGCTTTGAATGCAGCCCCATTGGGGTTATCCCGAACCCATGATGAGGATAATTATTGTCTTTTCAGACAAACCCTGCGGTGTCCTGGTGGATGAACCAGACTTTTCCTATCTTGTTTTATTCCATTAACTGGACGTTGGGCGTGTCCCCGATTATTCGGTTTGCTTTCTATGCTTTGTCTCTGCTTTGTTTGGCCCAAAGTAGCTGTTCTACGCTTTGTTTGGCCCCAAGTGGCCAGTCTAAACCTTGTTCAGCCAAAAGTGGCTGTTCTACGCTTTATTTGGCCCAAAGTGGCCGTTCTACGCTTTGTTCGGCCCAAAGTGGCCATTCTACGCTTTATTTGGCCCAAAGTGGCTGTTCTATGCTTCAGCCCAAAGTGGCCGTTCTTCGCTTTGTTCAGCCCAAAGTGGCCGTTCTTCGCTTTGTTCAGCCCAAAGTGGCCGTTCTATGCTTTGTTCAGCCCAAAGTGTCTGTTCTACGCTTTATTTGGCCCAACGTGGCCGTTCTACGCTTTGTTCGGCCCAAAGTGGCTGTTCTACGCTTTAGCCCAAAGTGGCCGTTCTACACTTTGTTCAGCCCAAAGTGGCCATTCTACGCTTTGTTCGGCCCAAAGTGGCCGTTCTACGCTTTATTTGGCCCAAAGTGGCCGTTCTGTGCTTTGGCCAAAAGTGGCTGTTCTATGCTTCAGCCCAAAGTGGCTGTTCTACGCTTTGTTCGGCCCAAAGTGGCTGTTCTACGCTTTAGCCCAAAGTGGCCGTTCTACGCTTTGTTTGGCCCAAAGTGGCCGTTCTACGCTTTGTTCGGCCCAAAGTGGCCGTTCTACGCTTTATTTGGCCCAAAGTGGCCGTTCTGTGCTTTGGCCAAAAGTGGCTGTTCTATGCTTCAGCCCAAAGTGGCCGTTCCACGCTTTGTTCAGCCCAAAGTGGCCGTTCTGTGCTTTGGCCCAAAGTGGCCGTTCTGTGCTTTGGCCAAAAGTGGCTGTTCTATGCTTCAGCCCAAAGTGGCCGTTCTGTGCTTTGGCCCAAAGTGGCCGTTCTGTGCTTTGGCCAAAAGTGGCTGTTCTATGCTTCAGCCCAAAGTGGCCGTTCCACGCTTTGTTCAGCCCAAAGTGGCCGTTCTGTGCTTTGGCCCAAAGTGGCCGTTCTGTGCTTTGGCCCAAAGTGGCCGTTCTGTGCTTTGGCCCAAAGTGGCCGTTCTGTGCTTTGGCCAAAAGTGGCCGTTCTACGCTTTGTTCAACCCAAAGTGGCCGTTCTATGCTTTGTTCGGTTCACTTTTTTGCTCTATCCATATATCACGACACCCCTCTATCACCCATGTGCTTATTACTAATTTATTTAATATCTTGACTATGGGGAAAACTTTTTATGTGTTACAACTCATAAAGATCTCTTTAACGCCTGGATGTAAGGGGATATGCATAGCTTTAGTGTTGCAGCCGCTGAATTGTTCTCTTGGCATCGCTTGGTTATTAATACAGTAAAATACAACACCAGGGTCTGTCAGAACAATCTATCTATAATTCCAGTAATCTCTGTATGTCTGTATGTCTGTGACCGCTGTTTCTCGACAACCACGGGTCCGATATACTTTAAACTTGCCAGGTATATTGCTGGGGACCCGAGGATGTGCCTTTTCAAGGTTTCATATTAATCGGACAAGTAGTTACCGAGCTATGTCCAAAAAACGATTCAACCAATCAGAGAGCAGCGAGTTATCACGTGTGCCGAACGTGGCGAACAGACTCTGCCTCGGACGGCACATTTGAGAGCGTATTCATTTATTTCACGTTGGCAAACTATGTTGCCGCTATGTTGGCGTTAAACTATGTTTTAAAACTAATTAAAACTAATTTGCGATTCTTTCGCTTTCCTGCGCGTTTGTGCACGCTATGGCGATTTCTTTACCAAACTCCGCAAGCCGTTCGCTTTGGACCAAACCATTTCATGTAAATAGAGGGGGGGGGGATTGTCACCGTACTCGCAAGCGTTCGCTTTGGACCAAACCATTTCATGTAAATAGAGGGGGGGGGATATAATTTTAGATATATATATAGTACGGGCATGCCCTAGTCTATCTATAATTCCAGTAATCTCTGTGTGTCTGTGTGTCTGTGACCGCTGTTTCTCGACAACCACGGGTCCGATATACTTGAAACTTGCCAGATATATTGCTGGGGACCTGAGGATGTGCCTTTTCAAGGTTTCATATTAATCGGAGAAGTAGTTACCGAGCTATGTCCAAAAAACGATTCAACCAATCAGAGAGCAGCGAGCTATCACGTGTGCCGAACGTGGCGAACAGACTCTGCCTCGGACGGCACATTTGAGAGCGTATTCATTTATTTCACGTTGGCAAACTATGTTGGCGTTAAACTATGTTTTAAAACTAATTAAAACTAATTTGCGATTCATCGTAACTGCGATATGCGACCTTCCGGACAGTCAAATGAGGACGTCACTTCCGGACTTACGGATAGTCATAGTGACGACGTACTGATGCTGAACGTGGCGAGCAGACGCTGCCTCGGACGGCACATTTGAGAGCGTATTCATTTATTTGACGTTGCAATCTGTGTTGATTGTTGTAAGGTACGATCGATTGTAGTACACGTTTATAATAACTCTGCCGATACAGGCCCGATTAACTGCAGCGCCATCCGAGCTGCGGCGTCGGGACGATACATTCATTGGACGGTCACATCACGCACTTACGGGCACGCCCATGGGCCCATGGGCACGCCCATGCATGCATGGGCGAAGACATTTTTTTTTTTTTTTTTGGCAAGGAACGGGCACCCACGTACGGGCACGTCCTAGTGATTCTAATATTAAATAATATTACTATTGAAGTTCATTTTATTTGAGTTTTAAGTTTTTAGAGCGTGGTTTGAGAGTTGGAATAATCCACAGTCTCTTGACCATGCTCCATATTGTTTCTCATGAGACTGCTCGGTCACCTGGTAGATCTTTTGGATCTTTGAGACCGAAGCTCCATGCTTTGTGGCCCTCTTCTAGGCTTGGTGTGTTGACGGTGCAAGAGACTTCAAATCCAAATGTGGATAATCTTTGACTTTTCTCCTGTAGTGTCCAAGAGTGGGAAAAAAAAATCAACTTCTGCCTCGAGATGATAGACCGAGCAAGTCTTGGTCTGAATGACCATTTGGACCCGAGCCTATTCCCCACCACTATTGAAGAATACAAAGCGATTTGGTGCTTCGGAAGAGGTTAGACTCAAACCCCCAAACACTTTCAGCACCTTTCCTTAAAAGGTGAATTGCACAATGAACTTTGTGTTTGAGAAGATTTTGGGTTTCATCAAACCAACAGTCATGACAGGGTGGCGCACAGGTGGCGCACTTACCTTTGAGCTGTCTATTCTTGGTTTGATTCACGGCCCCGACTATAAACTGTTGGGTTGGCGTTATGCAGGTAAGGAGTTGCACCACAAAGTGCTCCGTCCTTCGGATGGACCTCGAGCGGGTGTCCCGCCTGCTGGCATCAGCTGGTGGACCTCGAAGATCCCACCATGACTTTCGCGAAGAGTCGACGAGTCATCCCTGGGACCCTGAACAAATTACAAGGGGGCACTGCATCAGTCAGCATTACATAGTCCCTCCTTGGAAATAATGCAACTTGTGGGCCGGACCCGTAACCAACCCAAGATGCATCCGATCCGATAACCTCCAACTTTGTAACGATGCCAGTCGCACAGAGGTCATAGCACAATCATAATTGTGATGTTTAACCATAATCGGACGCTGGAGTTGCTCTGCTGCCCTACATGTTAGCAAATGGGAAAAGGGGAAAGTTTTCAACAACAAGAGTTACTGTCGCACGTTCTGGAGATGTAAGTTCAGAGCCGTTGCCGCCTAAGTAAGTCCGTCCAAGAGGAATTCGCATCACTCGTGTTCACTTTAATATTTTTTTTCAGAAAGAATGGGGTTTCCAGCTGCTTTTTGTGCCTGTAGGTTTGCACAGATTGGGGAAAACAGGGAATGCTTTCAACTCGTTATCCCATAATTGTGTGAGCAGTGCAGTTCAAAATCCAAGAACAAATGAAGGAAACATGAAATAATGAAAAGGTTACAACAAGCATTGATCATGGAAATAAGCCTCGTTTTGATCTCTTACCTGATGATGAGGTTGAAGTAGAGGAGGGTGAGGAGGTATTCCACAGCCACACTTTGACAATGCAGTTCAAAGCCCGAGCTCTGCCTCCGCCTCCGATTCGAATCTGCTTTTCAAAAGCGTGTAAGCTCCGCCTACAAGGGGCGTGGCCAGTCCAGGAGTGGCCTCGTGTCCTCCTCCACTCATTTATTTATTATTATTTATGTCCATGTTCCCATTCTCAGTTAACTCCTTGTTGGGATACCTTCGGTTTTGAATCACGAGACGAAGTTCATGGTCTTCCCACCTTTGTTGCATCATACTCGAGCATTGTGAGTGTGCATTGTCTAAACTCTAAACAATACACCTTCTCTTGATGGTCAAAAACGTAAAATGCTGAAACCATTTGTGGCTTCAATAGCAAGTGCTTTTGAAGGTCAGAGCAACTGACTGTCCTGGGATTGAGAGCGAGTCGGTATCTGTAGTTGTGGAATACCTCTGATAGCTGGAAATATTTGTGTTATGCTTCTTGAACCCACGGGCTGGTTGTTACACCTGTGTGTATCTCCATTCAAAAGGAATATCTCTGATACTGTAGCGGTTGCAGCTGAGCATACACAATCGCCTTACACCTGCCAAAGACGCAACCATGGAGCGATCACTGTACCGGGCTCGCCCAGGCCGCCTGGGCATGCCCAGACTCGCCTTTCCCGGGCATGCCCGGACTTGCCTTTCCCGAGCTCGCCCAGGCCGCCCGGGCATGTCCAGACTCGCCTTTCCCGGGCTCGCCCAGGCCGCCCGGGCACGCCCAGTCTCGCCTTTCCCGGGCAAACGCTCCGGCATGACGTGTTTGAGTGCATATATATATTGCTGCCCGATAAACGGGCTTTTCAGAGTACCCGAGTTTTGGTTTTGCTCAATAAAGAAACTCGGACGAATTCCCGTCTTTTGTCGCGTCAATCCTTTCGACTCGCGTCGGAGCACAGCTCCTTTACTGGTGACCCCCGACATGGACACGGCAGGTGCCCTTAAACTGCCTACCTTCTGGGAAGCTCACGCGGCGGTTTGGTTCGCCCAGGCGGACTCCCAGTTTGCCCTGCGAGGCATTACCGCCGACGACACTCGCTTCCACCATGTGGTAGCGGCACTCGGCTCTGCCACCGCGGCCCGCGCCCTGAGCCTCCTCCAGCACCCGCCAGCCGCTGACAAGTATGGCGCGATCAAGACGCTCCTCCTCGACGCATTCACCCTCTCACCGGCAGAACGCGCACGACGCCTGCTCGACCTGCCCGAGCTCGGCGACACGCGCCCGTCCGAGCGAATGGACTACATGCTCTCGCTGCTCGGTGAGCACTCCCCGGATTTTCTTTTCCGAGAGCTGTTCCTCCGCCAGCTGCCTAGCCAGGTACGCTTTGCCCTGGCAGGCACGCAGATCACGGATCCCCGCGCCCTCACCAGGGAAGCCGACAAGATCTCCTCGGCAGGCCAGCACATCGGGGCGGCTACCTAGAGCCTGCCGCCGTCCGAGGCGACGCCCATGGTGCCCGAGCGCCCGGTGCGGTTGGAGGCCGAACTGCCGGTGCAACTGGCGGCCGCCATGCCGCGCCGACCGCTTCCAACACGACGGCCGGGGCCTCCACCTGACCAGGCGTGGTGTTATTACCACGCCAGGTTTGGACACAAGGCTCGGACATGCCGACCTCCGTGCACTTTCGGCAAGTCGGGAAACGGCCGGGCCGGCGTTCATTACCAGCCATGAGCGCCGGCCACTCGGGCAACTTGCTTTTCATCAAGGACAAAGCGTCCGGGCGGCGTTTCCTTTGTGACACCGGCGCCCAACTGAGCGTCATACCCGCCTCCGAGCAGGACAGGCAGACCGCCATTTGCGGCCCCTCCTTGGTCGCTGCCAACAGATCGGCCATCCACACCTTTGGCCCGCTCAACGTCACCCTCTGCTTCGGCAGCCAGTGCTTTAATTGGACCTTTGTGACGGCGAGCGTGCCCATGGCTTTGCTAGGCGCCGACGTCCTCTGCGCGCACGGGCTGCTGGTCGACGTCAAACGGCGTCGCCTTGTCAACGCCGAGACTTTCAGCTCCCTGGCATGCACGATGAGCAGCTCCGCGCCGACCGAACTAGCATGCGCCCTCCCGGCGGCGAACGAGTCCGCTCGCCTGCTTGCAGAGTTCCCGGCCCTCACGTGGCCGACGTTTTCGGCCGTCGCAGTGAGACATGGTATCGAGCACCACATACCAACTACGGGCCCGCCGGTCTACACCAGAGCCCGCCGCCTAGACCCGGCCAAGCTCGCCGTGGCAAAGGCCGAGTTCGACGCGTTGGAGCACCTCGGCATCGTGCGGCGCTCCGATAGCGCGTGGGCCTCGCCACTGCACATCGTGCCAAAGCCGGGGGGTGGCTGGCGCCCATGTGGTGACTACCGCCGCCTCAACGACGTTACCACCCCCGACAGGTATCCAGTCCCGCACATCCAGGACTTTTCCACCCGTTTGGCGGGGCGGGTCATTTTCTCGAAAATTGACTTAATACGGGGATACCACCAGGTACCTGTCAGGCCGGCCTACGTCCCAAAAACGGCCATCATCATGCCGTTCGGCCTGTTCGAATTCCTGAGGATGCCATTTGGCCTCAAGAACGCGGCCCAGGCGTTCCAGCGCTTGATGGACGGTGTGCTGCGCGACCCGCCATTCCTCTTCGTCTACCTGGACAACATCCTCGTCGCCAGCACGTCCCGGGCCGAGCACCTCCTCCACCTCCGAACACTGTTCGGGTGCCTCAGCGAGCACGGCTTAATCGTCAACCCGGCCAAATGCCACTTCGGCACGACGGCCGTTGACCTTTTGGGCCACCACATCACCAGGAACGGGGCCGTGCCGCTGCCAACCAAGGTCGAGGCCATCACCGAGTTCCCGCGTCCCCGCTCCATCAAAGCCCTGCAGGAGTTCCTCGGCATGGTGAATTTCTACCACCGTTTCGTGCCCTGCGCTGCTCAGCTCATGCGGCCCCTTTACGAAGCCCTTCGGGGCAAGCCGGCCAAGCATGACGTTGTCTGGTCCGCAGCCATGGACGCGGCATTCACAGGCGCAAAGCTGGCCCTCGCCGACACAACGCTGCTTGCTCACCCGGTGCTCGACGCTCCCATCGCCCTCACTACGGACGCCTCCGACTACGCGGTGGGCGCCGTACATGAACAATGGGTGAACGGGGTTTGGCAGCCGCTCGCTTTTTTTAGCCGGCAACTCCGGCTGAACGAGCTAAAATATAGCACATTTGACCGCGAGCTCCTCGGTCTATACCTGGCCGTTCGCCATTTCCACCACCTCCTGGAGGGCCGCCCGTTCACGGCTTTCATCGACCACAAGCCGTTGGTTTACGCGATGGCCAAAGTCACGGAGCCGTGGTCGGCCCACCAGCAGCATCACCTCTCCGCCGTGTCGGAGTTTACCACGGACATCCAGCACGTCGCCGGAAAAGACAACGCCGTGGCCGACTGTCTTTCTCGGGCCAGCGCGAACGCGGTCCACCTC
Source organism: Myxine glutinosa (assembly GCF_964187855.1). Lineage (NCBI taxonomy): Eukaryota > Metazoa > Chordata > Myxini > Myxiniformes > Myxinidae > Myxine > Myxine glutinosa. Next base: position 26,953,193 of record NC_136274.1, read on the forward strand.
GGCGTGGACTTCGTGCTCATGGCGGCCGACCAGACCACCGACACCACGGTGCAAGCCCTCCGGGCGGCGGACACGGGCCTCCGCCTGGCCGACGTCCCCTTCGCGGACACTGTCCTGCTCTGCGACGTCTCCCAAGGCCAGCCTCGCCCCGTCATGCCCGTTACCTGGCAGCGCCGCGTTTTCGCCTCCCTCCACGGCCTTTCCCACCCGGGCCGGAAAGCTTCCCAGAAGCTGGTGTCGGCGCGTTTCGTCTGGCACGGACTTCGACGGGACGTCCGCGATTGGGCCAACACCTGCACCGCCTGCCAGCGGGCCAAGGTCCACCGCCACACCCAGGCCCCGCTGGCACCTTTCACCGTGCCCAAACGGCGTTTCGACCACGTCAACGTGGACCTGGTGGGCCCCCTTCCCCCATCACGAGGTTTCACACACCTGCTCACCATGGTGCACAGGACCACCAGGTGGCCGGAGGCCGTTCCCCTCGTTTCCACCACCACCGTCGACGTGGCGCAGGCTTTCATCGCCACCTGGGTCACCCGTTTCGGTGCACCGGCGGACATCTCTTTGGACTGCGGTCCGCAGTTAACCTCCGAGCTGTGGGGCGTGGTCGCCCGCAACCTGGGGGTCAAGCTCCACTGTACCACGGCCTACCACCCCCAAGCCAATGGGTTGTGCGAGCATTTTCACCGCTCCATGAAGGCGCGCTCATGGCCGTCCTTCAGGATGGCGGTTGGGCCGACCGGCTGCCGTGGGTCCTTTTGGGCCTCCGCACGGCCCCCAAGGAGGACCCCCAGGCGTCCACCGCCGAGCTCGTCTACGGCCAGCCGCTACGCGCCCCGGGCGAGTTCGTGCCCGACGCTACCAGTCCCTGGTCCGCAGCTCGCCAGCGCTCGGACCTCCAGGAGGCCGCCCGACGGTTTGCCCCCGTGCCAACGTCCCGCCACGGTGGCCCCCAGTCCTACATCCCCCCAGCGCTTCGCACAGCGGAGTACGTTTTTGTGCGTCATGACGCACACCGGGGGCCACTCCGGCCGCCGTACGACGGGCCCTTCCGGGTCCTGCGACGGGACGACAAGTCTTTCGTCGTCGACGTCGGCAGCAGGTCGGACCGGATTTCGGTGGACCGCCTCAAGCCGGCGCACGTGGACGTCGACCAACCACCACGGTTGGCCCTTCCTCCGCGGCGAGGCCGCCCCCCGTCCACGGTTCCCCCCGCTCGACCACCCACCACCACACCGGACCCCCCCCCCCACGACCCTCCAGGGGTCGCTTCGGCCAGGTCATCAGGACCCCCCTTAAATTGACCCTGCCGGTGCAAGTCGATTCTGGGGGGGCGCGTGTAGCGGTTGCCGCTGAGCATACACAATCGCCTTACACCTGCCAAAGACGCAACGATGGAGCAATCACTGTACCGGGCTCGCCCAGGCCGCCCGGGCATGCCCAGACTCGCCTTTCCCGGGCATGTCCAGACTCGCCTTTCCCGGGCTCGCCCAGCCGCCCGGGCACGCCCAGTCTCGCCTTTTCCGGGCGGGCCATGCCCAGACTCGCCTTTCCCGGGCATGCCCGGACTCGCCTTTCCCGAGCTCGCCCAGGCCGCCCGGGCACGTCCAGACTCGCCTTTCCCGGGCACGCCCAGTCTCGGCTTTCCCGGGCAAACGCTCCGGCATGACGTGTTTGAGTGCATATATATATTGCTGCCCGATAAACGGGCTTTTCAGAGTACCCGAGTTTTGGTTTTGCTCAATAAAGAAACTCGGACGAATTCCCGTCTTTTGTCGCGTCAATCCTTTCGATTCGCGTAGGAGCACAGCTCCTTCAATACCTACCTATACCTGCATGTCCTTTCAATCGGATGACTCTTCATCGGATCATTATTTTGTTGAATTGGAGTATTTTCAGATGTGATGAAATTTCACAATCGCAATTACATTGCATTACAGGTAAGTCGATATAAAACTTTAATTTGTAATTTAGATGGACACATTTTGTTCTACCTGTACTACTCCATTCCAAGAAACGAATCAATTAAATAAATATTAAAATGTGGTTCACCTACTGTGGGAAATTGTGATCCTGCTTGCGAAGGAGGATTTTATACAACAGGTACTTGCGAGACTTGAAAAGTGCAAATTCATGGCTTACATCTTAAAAGGGGACCATGGTGCCCGAAAAAGGCCAACCCCTGCTCTGCAGGGAAAAATGGCCTCTAAAGGTAGTTCTTCTATACATAGGTACATATGGAGTACTGACTGATCTCTCACTTTGTAACCATCATACACAGGTACATATGGAGTAGTAACTGATCTTTCACTTTGTAACCATCATACATAGGTCCATATGGAGTACTAATTGATCTCTCACTTTGTAACCGTCATACACAGACCTGTACATATGGAGTACTCACTGATCTCTCACTTTGTAACCATCATACACAGGTACATATGGAGTACTAACTGATCGCTCACTTTGTAACCATCATACATAGGTACATATGGAGTACTCACTGATCTCTCACTTTGTAACCATCATACATAGGTACATATGGAGTACTCGCTGATCTCTCACTTTGTAACCATCATACATAGGTACATATGGAGTACTAACTGATCTCTCACTTTGTAACCATCATACATAGGTACATATGGAGTACGAACTGATCTCTCACTTTGTAACCATCATACAAAGGTACATATGGAGTACTAACTGATCTCTCACTTTGTAACCATCATACATAGGACATATGGAGTACTCGCTGATCTCTCACTTTGTAACCATCATACACAGGTACATATGGAGTACTAACTGATGTCTCACTTTGTAACCATCATACATAGGTACATATGGAGTACTAATTGATCTCTCACTTTGTAACCATCATACACAGGTACATATGGAGTACTTACTGATCTCTCATTTTGTAACCATCATACACAGGTACATATGGAGTACTCACTGATCTCTCACTTTGTAACCATCATACACAGGTACATATGGAGTACTAACTGATCTCTCACTTTGTAACCATCATACACAGGTACATATGGAGTACGAACTGATCTCTCACTTTGTAACCAACACACAAAGGTACATATGGAGTATGAACTGATCTCTCACTTTGTAACCATCATACACAGGTACATATGGAGTACGAACTGATCGCTCACTTTGTAACCATCATACATAGGTACATATGGAGTACTAATTGATCTCTCACTTTGTAACCATCATACACAGGTACATATGGAGTACTTACTGATCTCTCATTTTGTAACCATCATACACAGGTACATATGGAGTACTCACTGATCTCTCACTTTGTAACCATCATACACAGGTACATATGGAGTACTAACTGATCTCTCACTTTGTAACCATCATACACAGGTACATATGGAGTACGAACTGATCTCTCACTTTGTAACCAACACACAAAGGTACATATGGAGTATGAACTGATCTCTCACTTTGTAACCATCATACACAGGTACATATGGAGTACGAACTGATCGCTCACTTTGTAACCATCATACATAGGTACATATGGAGTACTCACTGATCTCTCACTTTGTAACCATCATACATAGGTACATATGGAGTACTAACTGATCTCTCACTTTGTAACCATCATACATAGGTACATATGGAGTACGAACTGATCTCTCACTTTGTAACCATCATACATAGGACATATGTATCCCTGGTGTTGGGCTAGCGGCTAGGGTGCCGGCTTAGGATCCTAGGATCCTGGGTTCGAATCTCGGTCGATCGCTGAAATAACGCCAGGGGGGTTGACTCAGCCTGTCATCCTTCCGAGGTCGGCAAATTGAGTACCAGTTCACTGGTAATTCCCTGTTTGTCGTTAAAGGCGGCAAAAAGGGTTGGCGTCAGGAAGGGCATCCGGCCGTAAAACATTGCTTCAAAAAGGGGACCAAAAAAACAACAACAACCACGGTTCCCGAAAAAGGCCAACCCCCGCTTGCGGGGAAAAATGGCCTCTAAACGGTGGTTATACATAGGACATATGGAGTACTCACTGATCTCTCACTTTGTAACCATCATACACAGGTACATATGGAGTACTAACTGATCTCTCACTTTGTAACCATCATACATAGGTGCATATGGAGTACTTACTGATCTCTCACTTTGTAACCATCATACACAGGTACATATGGAGTACTCACTGATCTCTCACTTTGTAACCATCATACACAGGTACATATGGAGTACTTACTGATCTCTCACTTTGTAACCATCATACACAGGTACATATGGAGTACTCACTGATCTCTCACTTTGTAGCCATCATACACAGGTACATATGGAGTACTAACTGATCTCTCACTTTGTAATCATCATACAAAGGTACATATGGAGTACGAACTGATCTCTCACTTTGTAACCATCATACACAGGTACATATGGAGTACGAACTGATCTCTCACTTTGTAACCATCATACACAGGTACATATGGAGTACTAACTGATCTCTCACTTTGTAACCATCATACATAGGTACATATGGAGTACTCACTGATCTCTCACTTTGTAACCATCATACATAGGTACATACGGAGTACGAACTGATCTCTCACTTTGTAACCGTCATACATAGGTACATATGGAATACGAACTGATCTCTCACTTTGTAACCGTCATACATAGGTACATATGGAATACGAACTGATCTCTCACTTTGTAACCATCATACATAGGTACATATGGAGTACTAGCTGATCTCTCACTTTGTAACCATCATACATAGGTACATATGGAGTACTAACTGAACTCTCACTTTGTAACCATCGTATATATGGAGTACTAACTGATCTCTCACTTTGTAACCATCGTACATATGGAGTACTAACTGATCTCTCACTTTGTAACCATCATACACAGGTACATATGGAGTACTAACTGATCTCTCAATTTGTAACCATCATACACAGGTACATATGGAGTACTCACTGATCTCTCGCTTTGTAACCATCATACACAGGTACATATGGAGTTCTAACTGATCTCTCAATTTGTAACCATCATACACAGGTACATATGGAGTACTCACTGATCTCTCACTTTGTAACCATCATACATAGGTCCATATGGAGTACTAACTGATCTCTCACTTTGTAACCATCATACACAGGTACATATGGAGTACTAACTGATCTCTCACTTTGTAACCATCATACATAGGTACATATGGAGTACTCACTGATCTCTCACTTTGTAACCATCATACATAGGTACATATGGAGTACCAACTGATCTCTCACTTTGTAACCGTCATACATAGGTACATATGGAGTACGAACTGATCTCTCACTTTGTAACCATCATACATAGGTACATATGGAGTACTAGCTGATCTCTCACTTTGTAACCATCATACATAGGTACATATGGAGTACTCACTGATCTCTCACTTTGTAACCATCATACATAGGTACATATGGAGTACCAACTGATCTCTCACTTTGTAACCGTCATACATAGGTACATATGGAGTACGAACTGATCTCTCACTTTGTAACCATCATACATAGGTACATATGGAGTACTAACTGATCTCTCACTTTGTAACCATCGTATATATGGAGTACTAACTGATCTCTCACTTTGTAGCCATCGTACATATGGAGTACTAACTGATCTCTCACTTTGTAACCATCATACACAGGTACATATGGAGTACTAACTGATCTCTCACTTTGTAACCATCATACATAGGTCATCGTAAGAGGCGACTAAGGGTTGGCGTCAGGAAGGGCATCCGGCCATAAAAACATTGCCTCAAACAGGGAACCATGATTGTCATGGGGCCCGCAAGGCTAACCCCCGTTCTAGCGGGGAAAATGGCCTTAAAACGATCATTCATTCATTCATACATAGGTACATATGGAGTACTAACTGATCTCTCAATTTGTAAGCATTATACACAGGTACATATGGAGTGCTGACTGATCTCTCAATTTGTAACCATCATACATTGGTACTTACAGAGTCCTGAATGATCTCTCAATTTGTAAGCACCATACATAGGTACATACGGAGTACTGACTGATCTCTCACTTTGTAACCATCATGCATTGGTACTTACAGAGTACTGAATGATCTCTCAATTTGTAAGCAACATACATAGGTACATACGGAGTACTGACTGATCTCTCACTTTATAACCATCATACATTGGTACTTACAGAGTACTGAATGATCTCTCAATTTGTAAGCACCATACATAGGTACATACGGAGTACTGACTGATCTCTCACTTTGTAACCATCATACATTGGTACTTACAGAGTACTGAATGATCTCTCAATTTGTAACCGTCATACATAGGTACATATGGAATACGAACTGATCTCTCACTTTGTAACCATCATACATAGGTACATATGGAGTACTAGCTGATCTCTCACTTTGTAACCATCATACATAGGTACATATGGAGTACTAACTGAACTCTCACTTTGTAACCATCGTATATATGGAGTACTAACTGATCTCTCACTTTGTAACCATCGTACATATGGAGTACTAACTGATCTCTCACTTTGTAACCATCATACACAGGTACATATGGAGTACTAACTGATCTCTCAATTTGTAACCATCATACACAGGTACATATGGAGTACTCACTGATCTCTCGCTTTGTAACCATCATACACAGGTACATATGGAGTTCTAACTGATCTCTCAATTTGTAACCATCATACACAGGTACATATGGAGTACTCACTGATCTCTCACTTTGTAACCATCATACATAGGTCCATATGGAGTACTAACTGATCTCTCACTTTGTAACCATCATACACAGGTACATATGGAGTACTAACTGATCTCTCACTTTGTAACCATCATACATAGGTACATATGGAGTACTCACTGATCTCTCACTTTGTAACCATCATACATAGGTACATATGGAGTACCAACTGATCTCTCACTTTGTAACCGTCATACATAGGTACATATGGAGTACGAACTGATCTCTCACTTTGTAACCATCATACATAGGTACATATGGAGTACTAGCTGATCTCTCACTTTGTAACCATCATACATAGGTACATATGGAGTACTCACTGATCTCTCACTTTGTAACCATCATACATAGGTACATATGGAGTACCAACTGATCTCTCACTTTGTAACCGTCATACATAGGTACATATGGAGTACGAACTGATCTCTCACTTTGTAACCATCATACATAGGTACATATGGAGTACTAACTGATCTCTCACTTTGTAACCATCGTATATATGGAGTACTAACTGATCTCTCACTTTGTAGCCATCGTACATATGGAGTACTAACTGATCTCTCACTTTGTAACCATCATACACAGGTACATATGGAGTACTAACTGATCTCTCACTTTGTAACCATCATACATAGGTCATCGTAAGAGGCGACTAAGGGTTGGCGTCAGGAAGGGCATCCGGCCATAAAAACATTGCCTCAAACAGGGAACCATGATTGTCATGGGGCCCGCAAGGCTAACCCCCGTTCTAGCGGGGAAAATGGCCTTAAAACGATCATTCATTCATTCATACATAGGTACATATGGAGTACTAACTGATCTCTCAATTTGTAAGCATTATACACAGGTACATATGGAGTGCTGACTGATCTCTCAATTTGTAACCATCATACATTGGTACTTACAGAGTCCTGAATGATCTCTCAATTTGTAAGCACCATACATAGGTACATACGGAGTACTGACTGATCTCTCACTTTGTAACCATCATGCATTGGTACTTACAGAGTACTGAATGATCTCTCAATTTGTAAGCACCATACATAGGTACATACGGAGTACTGACTGATCTCTCACTTTATAACCATCATACATTGGTACTTACAGAGTACTGAATGATCTCTCAATTTGTAAGCACCATACATAGGTACATACGGAGTACTGACTGATCTCTCACTTTGTAACCATCATACATTGGTACTTACAGAGTACTGAATGATCTCTCAATTTGTAAGCACCATACATAGGTACATACGGAGTACTGACTGATCTCTCACTTTATAACCATCATACATTGGTACTTACAGAGTACTGAATGATCTCTCAATTTGTAACCGTCATACATTGGTACTTACAGAGTACTGACTGATCTCTCAATTTGTAAGCACCATGCATGCGGAGTACTGAATGATCTCTCAATTTGTAAGCATCATGCATGCGGAGTACTGAATGATCTCTCAATTTGTAAGCATCATACATGCGGAGTACTGAATGATCTCTCAATTTGTAAGCATCATACATGCGGAGTACTGAATGATCTCTCAATTTGTAAGCACCATGCATGCGGAGTACTGAATGATCTCTCAATTTGTAAGCATCATGCATGCGGAGTACTGAATGATCTCTCAATTTGTAAGCACCATGCATGCGGAGTACTGAATGATCTCTCGATTTGTAAGCACCATGCATGCGGAGTACTGAATGATCTCTCAATTTGTAAGCACCAAGCATTCGGAGTACTGAATGATCTCTCAATTTGTAAGCATCATGCATGCAGAGTACTGAATGATCTCTCAATTTGTAAGCATCATGCATGCGGAGTACTGAATGATCTCTCAATTTGTCAGCATCATACATGCGGAGTACTGAATGATCTCTCAATTTGTAAGCACCATGCATGCGGAGTACTGAATGATCTCTCAATTTGTAAGCATCATGCATGCGGAGTACTGAATGATCTCTCAATTTGTAAGCACCATGCATGCGGAGTACTGAATGATCTCTCAATTTGTAAGCACCATGCATGTTGAGTACTGAATGATCTCTCAATTTGTAAGCACCATGCATGCTGAGTACTGAATGATCTCTCAATTTGTAAGCACCATGCATGCGGAGTACTGAATGATCTCTCAATTTGTAAGCATCATACATGCGGAGTACTGAATACGTCTATCCTTTATAATCAGGTAGTAACTTTGAAGAGGGGCCATGGTCTTATAAAGGAAGGAAGGGAAGATTGTGATTTTTTAGATTCAGCAGAGTCCAGATGGCAACTTGTACATTTGTCTTGTACAGTTCTTTTCTGTTCTGTTACGTCCAGAGGCAACAGCCAGTGGATCAGGGCGAACCCAGAGAAAGTTAAAGCGGTGAGTGGTCGTGTTGAAGATCCAGACGGCTTGGTGTAACATTGGTTTGTTTTACACAGAAATGACACTCGCTCATTACTTGGTCATTACTCACTCATTAGTCACACATTGTTTGCTCATTGCTCACTCACTCATTACTTGGTCATTACTCGCTCATTACTTACACATTGTTTTCTCATTGCTCACTCGCTCATTACTCGTTCATTACTTGGTCATTACTCTCACATTGTTTGCTCAATGCTCACTGGCTCATTACTCGCACATTGTTTACTCGCTCATTGCTCATTACTCGCTCATTGCTCACTCATTGCTCATTATTCGCCCATTACTCTCTCATTGCTCATTGCTCATTATTCTCCCATTACTCCCTCATTGCTCGTTCATTGCTCACACATAGCTCACTCATTAATCATTCAATACTTGGTCATTGCTCACTCACTCATTACTCGCACATTGCTCACTCATTCATCATTCAACACTTGCTCATTGCTCACTCGCTCATTGCTCATTTCTCACTCATTACTAGCTCATTATTCATCCATTACTCGCTCATTGCTCGCTCATTGCTCACTCATTGCTCCCTCATTGCACGCTCATCACTCGCTCATTACTCATTAATTCCTCTCATATTGCTTGCACATTGCTCACTCATTACTTGCTCATTGCTCTCTCATTGCTCATTGCTCATGAGTGTCATGACTCACTCATTTCTCGCTCATTACTCACTCATTATTTGCCCATTACTCGCTCATTGCTCACTCATTACTTGCTCATTGCTCTCTCATTGCTCATTGCTCATGACTCACTCATTTCTCGCTCATTACTAGCTCATTATTTGCCCATTACTCGCTCATTGCTCACTCGCTCATTACTTTGTCATTACTCACACATTGTTTGCTCATTGCTCACTCACTCATTACTCGCTCATTACTTGATCATTGCTCGCACATTGCTCACTCATTACTTGCTAATTGCTCATGACTCGCTCATTTCTCGCTCATTATTTGCCCATTACTCGCTCATTGCTCACTCGCTCATTACTTGGTCATTACTCACACATTGTTTGTTCATTGCCCACTCACTCATTACTCGCTCATTACTTGATCATTGCTCGCACATTATTTGCTCAATGCTCGCTCGCTCATTACTTGGTCATTGCTCGCTCATTGCTTGCATATTGTTTGCTCAATACTCACTCATTAATCATTCAACACTTGCTCATTGCTCGTTTCTCGCTCATTACTAACTCATTATTCGCCCATTACTCGCTCATTGCTCGCCCATTACTCACTCATTCAATACTTGCTCATTGCTCACTCGCTCATTACTCACACATTGCTCTCGTATTGTTCACCCATTGCTTTCTCATTGATCTCTGTGCTCTTTCAATGCTCCCTCATTGTGTGCTCATCGCTCGCTGATTACTCATTTATTCCTCTCATATTGCTTGCTCATTGCATGCACATTGCTCACTCATTATTTGCCCATTGCTCTCTCATTGCTCATTGCTCATGACTCACTCATTTCTCGCTCATTACTAGCTCATTATTTGCCCATTACTCGCTCATTGATCACTCGCTCATTACTTGGTCATTACTCACACATTGTTTGCTCATTGCTCACTCATTACTCACTCATTACTCGATCATTGCTCGCACATTGTTTGCTCATTGCTCAATCATTACTTGCTCACTCATTACTCGCTCATTACTCACTCAATACTTACTCATGTCTCACTCACTCATTACTTGCTCATTACTCTCTCATTGCTCTCTTATTGCTCACTCAGCATTCGCTTATTGCTTGCTTGTTACTCACTCATTGCTTACATATTGCTTGATCATTACTCGCTCATTGCTCGCTTGTTCCTTGCTCATTGCTCGCTTGTTACTCGCTCATTGCTGGCTCATATGCGCTCACTGCTCACTCATTGTTCACTCAATACTCAGTCAATACTTGCTCATTTCTCTCTCTGTCATTACTTGCTCATTACTCACTCATTGCTCTCTCATTGCTCTCTCATCATTCACTCATTGCTCGCTTGTTACTCATTCATTGCTCACTCATTACTCGCCCATTGCTCTCGTTACTAGCTCGTTACCAGCTCGTTACTCGCTCGTTACTCACTCGTTACTCACATGTTACTCGCTCATTACTCGCTCATTGCTCTCTAATTGCTTGCTTGTTACTTGCTCATTGCATACACATTGTTCGCTCATTACTTGCTCGCTCATTACTCGCTCATTGTTCTCTCATTCCTCATTTCATTGCTCGCTTGTTACTTGCTCATTGCGTGCACATTTTTCACTCATTGCTTGCTCGCTCATTGCTGGCTTACTATTTGCTCATTGTGTGCACATTTTTCGTTTATTGCTCGCTCATTGCTCGCTTGTTACTTGCTCATTGCGTGCACATTTTTCGCTCATTGCTCGCTCACTTATTACTCGATCATTGCTTGCACACACATTGTTTGCTCAATGCTTGCTCGCTTATTACTCACCCATTACTCGATTATTACACGCACATTGTTTGCGCAATGTTTGCTCGCTTATTACTCGCTCATTACTTGATTATTGCTCGCACATTGTTTGCTCAATGTTTGCTCGATCATTACTCACTCATTGCTCGTCCATTGTTCGCTCGCTGTTTGCTCTCACATTATTAGCTCATTATTCGCCCATTGCTCGCTCACTACTCACTCATTACTCGCTCAATGCTTGCTCATTACTCGCTTATTACTCGCTCATTACTCGCTCATTACTCACTCATTACTGACTCATTACTCACTCATTACTCACTCATTACTCGCTCATTACTCGCTCATTACTCACACATTACTCGCACATTGTTCACTCATTTCTCTCTCTTTGCTTCCTCATTGTTCACTCGCTCATTGCTCTCTCGCTCATTGCTCTCTCGCTCATTGCTCTCCTGCTCATTGCTCTCTTGTTCATTGCTCTCTTGTTCATTGCTCTCTTGTTCATTTCTCTCTTGCTCATTGCTCTCTTGCTTTCTGCTCGTGCATTGCTTGTTCAATTCTCGCTCATTGCTCTCGTGTTAATTGCTCTCTTGTTCATTGCTCTCTTGTTCATTGCTCTCTTGTTCATTGCTTGTTTATTGCTTGCTCATTGCTCTCTTGTTCATTGCTCTCTTGTTCATTGCTTGTTTAATGCTCGCTCATTGCTCTCTTGTTCATTGCTCTCTTGTTCATTGCTTGTTTAATGCTCGCTCATTGCTCTCTTGTTCATTGCTCTCTTGTTCATTGCTTGTTTATTGCTCGCTCATTGCTCTCTTGTTCATTGCTGTCTTGTTCATTGCTTGTTTATTGCTCGCTCATTGCTCTCTTCATTGCTGTCTTCATAGCTTGTTTAATGCTCGCTCATTGCTCTCTTGTTCATTGCTCTCTTGTTCATTGCTCTCTTGTTCATTGCTTGTTTATTGCTCGCTCATTGCTCTCTTGTTCATTGCTGTCTTGTTCATTGCTTGTTTAATGCTCGCTCATTGCTCTCTTGTTCATTGCTTGTTTATTGCTCGCTCATTTCTTTCTTGTTCATTGCTTGTTTATTGCTCGCTCATTGCTCTATTGTTCATTGCTTGTTTATTGCTCGCTCATTGCTCTCTTGTTCATTGCTGTCTTGTTCATTGCTTGTTTATTGCTCGCTCATTGCTCTCTTCATTGCTGTCTTCATAGCTTGTTTAATGCTTGCTCATTGCTCTCTTGTTCATTGCTCTCTTGTTCATTGCTCTCTTGTTCATTGCTTGTTTATTGCTCGCTCATTGCTCTCTTGTTCATTGCTGTCTTGTTCATTGCTTGTTTAATGCTCGCTCATTGCTCTCTTGTTCATTGCTCTCTTGTTCATTGCTTGTTTATTGCTCGCTCATTGCTATCTTGTTCATTGCTTGTTTATTGCTCGCTCATTGCTCTCTTGTTCATTGCTTGTTTATTGCTCGCTCATTGCTCTATTGTTCATTGCTTGTTTATTGCTCGCTCATTGCTCTCTTGTTCATTGCTGTCTTGTTCATTGCTTGTTTATTGCTCGCTCATTGCTCTCTTCATTGCTGTCTTCATAGCTTGTTTAATGCTCGCTCATTGCTCTCTTGTTCATTGCTCTCTTGTTCATTGCTCTCTTGTTCATTGCTCTCTTGTTCATTGCTTGTTTATTGCTCGCTCATTGCTCTCTTGTTCATTGCTGTCTTGTTCATTGCTTGTTTAATGCTCGCTCATTGCTCTCTTGTTCATTGCTCTCTTGTTCATTGCTTGTTTATTGCTCGCTCATTGCTCTCTTGTTCATTGCTGTCTTGTTCATTGCTTGTTTAATGCTCGCTCATTGCTCTCTTGTTCATTGCTCTCTTGTTCATTGCTCTCTTGTTCATTGCTTGTTTATTACTCGCTCATTGCTCTCTTGTTCATTGCTGTCTTGTTCATTGCTTGTTTAATGCTCGCTCATTGCTCTCTTGTTCATTGCTTGTTTTTTGCTCGCTCATTGCTCTCTTGTTCATTGCTTGTTTATTGCTCGCTCATTGCTCTCTTGTTCATTGCTGTCTTGTTCATTGCTTGTTTAATGCTCGCTCATTGCTCTCTTGTTCATTGCTTGTTTATTGCTCGCTCATTGCTCTCTTGTTCATTGCTGTCTTGTTCATTGCTTGTTTAATGCTCGCTCATTGCTCTCTTGTTCATTGCTTGTTTATTGCTCGCTCATTGCTCTATTGTTCATTGCTTGTTTATTGCTCGCTCATTGCTCTCTTGTTCATTGCTGTCTTGTTCATTGCTTGTTTATTGCTCGCTCATTGCTCTCTTCATTGCTGTCTTCATTGCTTGTTTAATGCTCGCTCATTGCTCTCTTGTTCATTGCTCTCTTGTTCATTGCTCTCTTGTTCATTGCTTGTTTATTGCTCGCTCATTGCTCTCTTGTTCATTGCTGTCTTGTTCATTGCTAGTTTAATGCTCGCTCATTGCTCTCTTGTTCATTGCTTGTTTATTGCTCGCTCATTGCTCTATTGTTCATTGCTTGTTTATTGCTCGCTCATTGCTCTCTTGTTCATTGCTGTCTTGTTCATTGCTTGTTTATTGCTCGCTCATTGCTCTCTTCATTGCTGTCTTCATAGCTTGTTTAATGCTCGCTCATTGCTCTCTTGTTCATTGCTCTCTTGTTCATTGCTCTCTTGTTCATTGCTCTCTTGTTCATTGCTTGTTTATTGCTCGCTCATTGCTCTCTTGTTCATTGCTGTCTTGTTCATTGCTTGTTTAATGCTCGCTCATTGCTCTCTTGTTCATTGCTCTCTTGTTCATTGCTTGTTTATTGCTCGCTCATTGCTCTCTTGTTCATTGCTGTCTTGTTCATTGCTTGTTTAATGCTCGCTCATTGCTCTCTTGTTCATTGCTCTCTTGTTCATTGCTCTCTTGTTCATTGCTTGTTTATTACTCGCTCATTGCTCTCTTGTTCATTGCTGTCTTGCTCATTGCTTGTTTAATGCTCGCTCATTGCTCTCTTGTTCATTGCTTGTTTTTTGCTCGCTCATTGCTCTCTTGTTCATTGCTTGTTTATTGCTCGCTCATTGCTCTCTTGTTCATTGCTGTCTTGTTCATTGCTTGTTTAATGCTCGCTCATTGCTCTCTTGTTCATTGCTTGTTTATTGCTCGCTCATTGCTCTCTTGTTCATTGCTGTCTTGTTCATTGCTTGTTTAATGCTCGCTCATTGCTCTCTTGTTCATTGCTTGTTTATTGCTCGCTCATTGCTCTTGTTCATTGCTCTCTTGTTCATTGCTCTCTTGTTCATTGCTTGTTTATTGCTTGTTCATTGCTTGTTCATTGCTTGTTTATTGCTCGCTCATTGCTCTCTTGTTCATTTCTCTTTTGCTCATTGCTTGTTTATTGCTCGCTCATTGCTCTCTTGTTCATTGCTTGTTTATTGCTCGCTCATTGCTCTTGTTCATTGCTCTCTTGTTCATTTCTCTCTTGCTCATTGCTTGTTTATTGCTCGTTCATTGTTCGTTCATGGCTCGTTCATTGCTCACTCATCACTCACACTCATTACTCACTCATCACTCGCATTCATTACTCGCTCATCGCTCGCTCACTCATTACTCAACGTGGGTCCACCAGACCGATTCTCATATGGCTCTTTTGGCCAGATGATGTCACTCGATAAAATGATGAAATTGATTTTTTTTACCTCCGCCATCGAAGGTGGACGGAGTTTATGTTTACACGCCTGTCTGTCTGTTTGTTTGTTCGTCTGTCAACAGCTGGATATCTCAAAAAGGTAGGGACTGATTCTGGGGAAACTTGGTGGATATGTTGGGTGTGTGACAAGGACGAATTGATTCGATTTTGGTGAAGATCTGAATCCAGATACGAGAATCTTTTTAGTGATTGTTCACCCGAGAGAGATAGGGCCCAAAACGATATATAGTACGATATCTCAAAAAGTTGTGTACAGATTATGACAAAACTTGGTGGATGAGATAGTTATGTGACAACAATAAGCGTTCTTGATGTGGAGTACCTGCTTACTGAGTGTTCTTGATGTGGAGTACTTGCTTACTGAGTGTTCTTGATGTGGAGTACCTGCTTACTGGGTGTTCTTGATGTGGAGTACCTGCTTACTGAGTGTTCTTGATGTGGAGTACTTGCTTACTGAGTGTTCTTGATGTGGAGTACCTGCTTACTGGGTGTTCTTGATGTGGAGTACCTGCTTACTGAGTGTTCTTGATGTGAAGTAGCTGCTTATTGAGTGTTCTTGAGGTGGAGTACCTGATTACTGAGTGTTCTTGATGTGAAGTAGCTGCTTATTGAGTGTTCTTGAGGTGAAGTACCTGATTACTGAGTGTTCTTGATGTGAAGTAGCTGCTTATTGAGTGTTCTTGAGGTGGAGTACCTGATTACTGAGTGTTCTTGATGTGAAGTACCTGATTACTGAGTGTTCTTGATGTGGAGTACCTGCTTACTGAGTGTTCTTGATGTGGAGTACCTGCTTACTGAGTGTTCTTGATGTGGAGTACCTGCTTACTGAGTGTTCTTGATGTGGAGTACCTGCTTACTGAGTGTTCTTGATGTGGAGTACCTGCTTACTGAGTGTTCTTGATGTGGAGTACCTGCTTACTGAGTGTTCTTGATGTGGAGTACCTGCTTATTGAGTTCACAGCTGTGGTCATGTGATGTTGAAACTCCTTGCTTCACCGTCTGACTCTTCAATTCCGCCACCTGCCCTCAACGTCTCAGGACTTATCCCGATCCACCGGGCTCCACCATTTCCCAGGAATTTAAACATCTTCCCAAAATGCAGGTAAACGTTGATCATTTGATGATGAATGTCTGAACCCGTATTATCACAGCGTGCATGCTATCTCAACGGTAAATCGTACATCATGGTCTAACTGGAATATGAAGAACGGTAATGAATTCGCGATGTTAATGCGGATAATGACTAATATATCGGATGCCAATTTAGAATCCATAAAAACCACTTTATTCACCTGTGAATTCATCATTCAGTTTAACGTTTACAGCTGCGCGGCCTTTGTGTATCCAAACATCTCGGCTTGTGGAGCAATTTCAGTGAAAAGGGGGAAAAATGTAAAAATAAAATGTAAAAATAAACCAAAGCTTTATTATGAAAATAGGGAGAAGGCAAATGAATAATTTGGTCAAAAGGTCAAAGGTCAGTGTCAATTAAAATCATCAATTCTCATCCAATTGACCTGAAATTCAAATTTACTATTTGAGTTTTGTCATCACATTTTCACCAAAGCTTTATTATGATAATACGGAGAAAGCAAATTAATAATTTTGTCCAAAGGTCAAAGGTCGGTGTCACATAAAATCATAAATTCTCATCCAATTGACCTGAAATTCAAATTTACTATTTGAGTTTTGTCATCACATTTTCACCAAAGCTTTATTATGATAATATGGAGAAAGCAAGTTAATAATTTTGTTTAGAGATCAAAGATCAGTGTCACATAAAATCATCAATTCTCATCCAATTGACCTAAAATTTAAAAGTACTATTTGAGTTTTGTCATCACATTTTCACCAAAGCTTTATTATTATAATATGGGGAAACCAAATTTATAATTCTTTCAAAAGATCAAAGGTCAGCGTCACATAAAATCACCAATTTTTATCCAATTGACCTGAAATTTAAATGTACTATTTGAGTTTTGTCATCACATTTTCACCAAAGCTTTATCTTACTATAATTCACCAAATGTCCGTCCGTATGTCTGTTCGTCCATCTGTCCGTCCATTCGAAGGTACCGCAAAAACGGCTGAACCGATCACAACGATATTTTGGGTGGGTGATCCTGGGATCTCCTGGAGTAAAATAGGGTATATTGTTTTTCCAATTTCAGCTTTGGCCTCCAGCATTTTCAGGTTTGGACTCCCGCATAACGTTATAACGTTATTTTCCCGGGTGCCCGCACAAACGGCTGCACCGATCGCTGCATGGCTGAATCGGACTCTATGACCTCAGGCAAAGACCTTTTATAAGGACATGGGTTGAATCCCTGCTTGAGAGAATGCCAACCCCCACCCCGCCATCATGGTAGTCTCTCCAACGCACAATCCCACGAGATATGCCGAAATGACGACCCAAAACCAATTATCTTCTTTTTGATTCGTATATAAACATCATTAAAAGTAAATAATGACCCCGGCCAAAGTTCAAATGACGGGAGTTTAATCTCTACATGAGAGAATTCCACATAGCTATTTGGGCGGTGTATAAGCTAACAGATCGCTGTCTCCATCGATCTTGCCAAGTCCATAACACTTATCGGCTCAAAATCCTTTTAACTGTTGACTTGGTAGTTTTTACAATGAAGGAAACATTAACAATGTTGTTAAAAGTTTATTTAGTGATTAATTTGTGATTGGAGTTATGCTGTTTGGAATGAAAAAAGAGATATCGAGTTCAAGTAAGTGACGACATACCGTGATGGTTTCTACTTTCCAAACGTGAACTTCGCGGATCGCCATATGCAGATTCGCCACGGACCCACGATCGATGTTTCTAGACGTGAACGTACCCGTTTGTTTGTGAATGGGTACGTTTTTCATGGAAGTCCTTCACAAACTTGCTGTCCATGTCTGACGTGCGACTGAGGGTGCTGCAGGAATGTGGAATTTATTGGTTTCATGCTTTAGCATTCGCCGTATCTGCATTGTCTGTTTGCTTCCGGCCTCCCACCCATGAGTAGCACGGGTATCTCGCTAGTTATGATAATATGGAGAAAGCAAATTAATAATTTTGTCAAAAGATCAAAGGTCAGCATCACATAAAATCACCAATTTTCATTCAATTGACCTGAAATAGAAATTTACTATTTGAGTTTTGTCATCACATTTTCACCAAAGCTTTATTATGATAATATGGAGAAGGCAAATTAATAATTTGGTGAAAAAGTTAAAGGTCAGCGTCACATAAAATCATCAATTCTCATCCAATTTACCTGAAAGTTAAATTTACCCTTTGAGATTTGCTATCAAATTTTCAACAAAGCTTTATTGTGAGAATATGGAGACCGCAAATTAATAATTTGGTGAAAAGGTCCAAATGTCAAAGGTCAGCATCATCTAAAATCGTCAATTTCCATCCGATTGACGTGAAATTTAAGAATTGGCATATTGGGTCACTGAGTTGGTTCACCAATCAAAAGCAACAAGCTGTTTTTATATCAAAAGGTCAAAGGTCAAGGTCGCATAAAATTGTCAATTTTTCATCCGATTGACCTGAAATTTTAAGAATTTGCATATTGGGTCACAGAATTGGTTCACCAATCAAAAGCTAGAAGCAGATTTGTTTTTTTAGATCTAAAGCTCAAAAGTCAAGGTTGCATAAAATCATCAATATTCATTTTGTATTAAAAAAAAAACAGTTTTCGTTATTTTGAGCATACAGAAGAAGAAGATGAAGAAGTAGTAGAAGAAGAGGAATAAGAAGAAGAAGAAGAAAAAGACGACTGAATACAAACGGAATGGGTGGGCTTTGCATTTTCACATGCTTTCTCGTTTAATTTTTGATACTTGAATACATATGATTAGTAATAAAATGTGTAATGTATTTCTTAATGTGTAATTTAGTTCTTTTTAAAAAATCTCTTATACGCCTCGTTATAATTTTTATTGGTGCGAAGAGTCCTCGTACCTGCGTTTGATGTAACGGCAATGAACACGCATGTTTGTTTTATCCTTTTATCGAACTTTTACAGAACACACAAACTTTTACCTTCCCGTGGGGATTAACGCTCATGGAGAAGCTTGCATGTGCACGTGGAGCGATCAATAAGTCCGCAGCCTAACGAGGAAAACGAAATGGGGGAGGGAGGGCGGTTGGTTGGCAGGTTAACAGGTCACAGGTGTTTATAAATGAAATAACTCCTTTGGGAGTAACTCCTCTGGCAGGATGGTCTCGAGGTTCGCACATTCACTTCTCAGCCTTCTCGCCTGGGTTCGAATCCAGACCCAGCTATAAACTGCCATGCTGCTGTTTCATAGACTGGGTAATTTGTCAATGTGTGTCCCTCAGATGGACGTTAAACGGGCATTAGTTTGTGGTCTTTTGGATGGTCTGTCGGAATTCGTTTGTGGATGTTTAAGATCCCATGGTGTCCTTCGTGAAGAGTAGGCGAGCTATCGCCGGCACCCTGAACAAATTACAAATTCCTGCACTAACTACTTAGTTGAACGTCAGGCCTGGCCAGCCAGATCATGAAAGATTTGGGCCAAAAACTTCCCCCGGTGAACCCCACAAAAACGTGGCCATAATTGTGACCTTTAAATAAATAAATAATAATAATAAGTTTGTGTTTTTGATTGAGTTTTATCCAAGGCTATGGATTTTGAGATCATTTGTAATTACGCCAAAGATGTGGTTTTGAACACCTGCCTGTAATGCAGGTACTATTACCTGTAATGTAACATTCGCTCTTGTCTCGTGCATGGTGTATTTTTATAATTCACCTGCAGAGGGGGCTTTGCGTCTAGCAGGGATTTATTTGCTGTGGTTCTTCATTATCGGACATGGAGTTCATCATTGGGCGTTTTGTTTACGAACTTTTTTATGCCTCTGCTGACGAAGTCGCCGGACACATTAAGTTTTCGGATGTGTCTGTCACATCCATCCGTCTGTCCATCTGTCCGTCCGTCCGTGATACGTTTTCGTTACCGTGATAACCTGAGAACGGCTGAAGGGATCTTAGTCAAATTTTGGACAGGTATGGAAAATGAACTGATTAGATTTTTGCGCCACGAGGTCAAAGGTCAAAGGTCCCGGTTCGGTAAAAAAAAATTCTGTTACCGAGACCTAACTTATGAACCACTGATGGAATTTTGACCAAACTTGGTATAAGTATATATTATGATGCATAGATAAACTGATTATATTTTGGCATCAAGAGGTTAAAGGTCAGATGCCATATCAGGTAAAAATGTGATACTCGAGAATAGCTATCAGGAATATCGGGAGATGGGGGAAACACCAACAGCAGGGCTAAAGTAGATGGAGACAGACAAACAAGGGATGCAGGTAATGATGAGGGGTAGAGGGGAACACAAGGGGTGGACAAGATGGATACGTAAGCAACGTTTTGGGAGGAGTGGGGTTGGATTAACGATTGGAGAAAAAGTCTTGCTTTTGGATGGGCAGTGATCGAAGATGGTGGTGAACAGCTGTCTTCAAGACCTGGAGGGAAAAATGAGATTGAAGAGAGTGTGGAAGATGGTTCCACACGTGGGGAAAAAAAATAATTAATGATTGCAGGTGAGCAGTGGTTCTGAATTTCGGCAATTTCACAAGGAGGGGGTTTCTGGTGGACCGTGTGTGTCCAGCAGATACTTGGGGGGCAGGAAGGGGCGTGCAGGTTATGGTACGGAGAGGGCAGAGGATGCAAGACAGAAGGGAGGGGGAAGAAGACATAGAGACCACCGACCTGTCGGCGATGGCGAAGTCGTGTACCCATAGACTCGACTTCGTCGCGAGAGATTCCAATGATCTTCAATACGTTGGTTTCCATTGAGTCAAGCCAAGCAAGATGTAAGGCTGGGGAAACCAGTTCAGAGGGCAGAGCAGTACTCCATCAAGCTCCGGATGAACGCCTTCTAGGTGGACAGGAGCTCAGGTGTGCCAAGGAAGGACTTCGCACGATGGAGGACGCCCAGTGTCATAACGTCTGGTTTTGGAGGACAACTTTGAAACTTGGTTTGCTCAAGAGAGATCATGGCTGAGAGTGACTCCCAAGAGTTTGAGTGACTGAACCTCTTCGAGAGGGTTGGTGAGGAAGTATAAGGGAAGATTTGCTGTTCGGTCCTTTCGGAGAGAGATAGTGAGTGTGTGGGTTTCTTAGGATTGACAGATATATTCCAAGTGTTTGAGCAGTTTGTGATTTTTGTCAAGGTTAATGGGGAGGGAAGAGGGTCCTGCCAACTGCCGACATGAAGGATGAGGGATGTCACTGCAGAGAGTGTATTCATCAGCAAAGTGAAAGAGGATTTCCCAGAGAATTAGTGAGATCATTGATGAATATTAGGAGTAAGATGGGGCCGAGAACAGTCTTGGGGGTTCTCCAGCCTTGGGAGGGAGAGGAGAAGAAAGGGTTCCGTTGAGAGCCGCATTTAGGCTACAAGAGTGGGGGAAGTTAGTAATCCAAGATTGAAGTTTGCCTTGGATTCCACAGGCAGACGGTTTGGAGAGCAAGGCAGGATGCCAGGCTGTATTGAAAGGTTGAGATGTCCAGGAAGACGGCCCTGCTCTCATGTCTGATTACTTGAATAAAAATTCTACCTATTGTTTTTAAAATTGATGGAAGGCTCGTGGAGGAGCAATATTGTATCGCGCACCACACGTAGGACAAAGACATTGGTAAATGCCATTGGATTAGAAGGGAATTTGTACACCTTTTACAAACTCGTGCGTTGTACCGGATGTTAAGCTGGGTTCCTTGCACCACGAGCCAGGTGTTGAAATGTACGCACATTGTGGAGCAGCCATGCCAGTGGATCAGAGAGAAAGGTGAAAGGGTTAAGGATCTGAGTCTCAACACTGATCCAGATGGTAAAAGTGATCGACACTGATCCTCTCTATTCACCTTCACTCTTTCATTCCTCTTTTTTCCCGTCTCTGGAACAAACTCCCTCACTCTCTTCAATCCCTCTCCTCCCTCCAGGTCTTTAAAACAGCTGTTCACCACCATCTCTTGTCTTCCCCCATTCAAAACCTTGATCTTTTCTACCCCCGCGAATTCACCCCAGATCCACTTTTTTGAAATTCCAACTTCTTTCCTGGAAGACCTTGCAGTGTCCATGTGTTTTATACCTCTCCCGCCCCTCCCCCCAAGCCCTCTCCCTCCCACAGATCTCCCGATGTCCCTGTTCTCTGCTGTTGTACTTGTGTGCTTCCCTTTCTCTCCCCATCTTGTCTGCCGCTCCCTCTATTATATGTTTTTTTATGTGTGTTTTTTTGTGATTAATGTTAGCTCTTACACAAGCATCCATCTTGTATAGCAACACAAAACAAAACAAAAAAACTAACTTTTAAACTTGCTCCGGGTTTCCTTGTGCAGGTCTCACTCCCTCCTAATCACTCCTTCGCAACATTCACTCTTTTCCACATTCACTCCCCTCTCCATTCTGTTCATGCTGATTCATTCACATTTCCACTCATTCTAGAACCTTCTACCTATTTAATTCCCACTGCCCAGGTCGTGCTCACCCCGTCACCCCTTACGTTACATTACGCACGTTCCTTTTAACTCTACGTTGCTGTTTCCTATCCATGGTCTTTACCACTCTGTCTCTAACATTACATTGCCACCAATATCAATACGAGACTCCATTGTGGGATTGTACTCAATTGTACACAGCAATTACAAATTATGATTATAAACCATTTCTGGAAAATAAATTTGAATCCTGACATTTGTAACGGTTAAGAGCAGAAACGTTTGTGGTGCCAGAAGCATTAACTGGGATACCAATGTAACTGCAGTCCCAGGTGTTGTCTGACACGTCCAACTGGTTGAGGCTGGATCGATGTACAAATTGTCAAGCAAATCATCATGTCAATAAAAGTGATTATAATAGACACATCTGGGGTAATTATTGGAGTATTGTACACCGTTAATAATGTGAGGGTGGATCAGAGAAAAAAGTGGAAAAGATTATGGGGGGGACTGGAGGAAAGGGAAAAGAATACATACGCTAATCCATCCAGGAAAAGGAAGAACAAAGTTACTGTTACTGCAATGAAAAATATACTAACCACCACCAAAACTCTCTCTTCACCACAATGCTCTCCACCTCAGTCACCACTACCACATTCTTTGTGAAGCTTTCCACCATGATCACAATCATTATGCTCTCCACCTTGATCATCACCACCGGACTCTCCACCATGTTCATCACCACCACATTCCACCATGTTCACCACCACACTCTCCACCATGTTCACCACCACACTCTCCACCATGTTCACCACCACACTCTCCATCATGTTCACCACCACACTCTCCACCATGATCATCACCACCATGCTCTCCACCATGTTCACCACCACACTCTCCACCATGTTCACCACCACACTCTCCACCATGTTCACCACCACACTCTCCACCATGTTCACCACCACACTCTCCACCATGTTCACCACCACACTCTCCACCATGTTCACCACCACACTCTCCACCATGGGGACCACCACACTCTCCACCATGTTCACCACCACACTCTCCACCATGTTCACCACACTCTCCACCATGAGTACACCACACTCCACCAGGGGACCACCACACTCTCCACCATGAGTACACCACATTCTCCACCATGGGGACCACCACACTCTCCACCATGAGTACACCACACTCTCCACCAGGGGACCACCACACTCTCCACCATATGGACCACCACACTCTCCACCATGTGGACCACCACACTCTCCACCATGGGGACCACCACACTCTCCACCATTTTCACCACCACACTCTCCACCATAGGGACCACCACACTCTCCACCATGATCACCACCACATTCCACCATGATCACCACCACCACAATTTCCACCATGTTCACGAACACGCTTTACACCATGTTCACCACCACATTCCACCATGGGGACCACCACATTCTCCACCATGTTCACCACCACATTCTCCACCCTGTCCACGACCACACTCTCCACGATGTCCACCACCACACTCTCCACGATGTCCACCACCACACTCTCCACCAAGTTCACCACCACACTCTCCACCATGTTCACCACCACACTCTCCACCATGTTCACCACCACACTCTCCACCATGTTCACCACCACACTCTCCACCATGTTCACCACCACACTCTCCACCATGTTCAACACCACACTCTCCACCATGTTCAACACCACACTCTCCACCATGTTCAACACCACACTCTCCACCATGTTCACCACCACACTCTCCACCATGTTCACCACCACACTCTCCACCATGTTTACCACCACACTCTCCACCATGTTCACCACCACACTCTCCACCCACCATGTTCACCACCACACTCTCCACCATGTTCACCACCACACTCTTCACCATGTCCACCACACACTCTCCACCATGGGGACCACCACACTCTCCACCATGTTCACCACCACACTCTCCACCATGTTTACCACCACAATCTCCACCATGTTCACCACCACACTCTTCACCATGTTCACCACCACACTCTCCACCCACCATGTTCACCACCACACTCTCCACCATGTTCACCACCACACTCTTCACCATGTCCACCACACACTCTCCACCATGGGGACCACCACACTCTCCACCATGTTCACCACCACATTCTCCACCCTGTCCACGACCACACTCTCCACGATGTCCACCACCACACTCTCCACCATGTTCACCACCACACTCTCCACCATGTTTACCACCACAATCTCCACCATGTTCACCACCACACTCTCCACCCACCATGTTCAACACCACACTCTCCACCATGTTCACCACCACACTCTTCACCATGTCCACCACACACTCTCCACCATGGGGACCACCACACCCTCCACCATGATCACCACCACACTCTCCACCATGTTAACCACCAAAATTCTCCACCATGTTAACCACCAAAATTCACCACCATCATCGCCACTACACTCTCCACCATGGGGACCACCACATTCTCCACCATGTTCACCACCACATTCTCCACCATGATCACCACCACTCTCCACCATGTTCACCGCCACACTCTCCACCATTTTCACCACCACACTCTCTACCATTTTCACCACCACACTCTCCACCATTTTCACCACCACACTCTCCATCATTTTCACCACCACACTCTCCACCCATTTTCACCACTACACTCTCCACCATGATCACCACCACCCTCTCCACCATGGGGACAACTACACCCGCCACCACATTCACTAATATGACTTCACCATGATCACCACATTACCACCACATGTCCATACCTCCTGTCATAAATGAATGAGTTTGTTGTGCGTGTGAAATTTTAGTGGATTATTTTACAATGTTACCACCGAAATGCTTGTGTTACCCCATGGTATTTATCATACATTGTGTTGAATACCTCATCACATCAATGAGTATATGGTTTGTTCCATGAAAACTTTACATTTAACTCCTCCACATCGTGGTTTAATATTCAGTCGATTTACATGCAAATGGCTTCTCTCAAACCAGGCAACACATTTAACCTTTGCCCTATCAGTGGGTCTTCCATGGCGCGATTCACACAAGCGGGAACAAAAGGTCGCTTTTACCGCAATGGGTCATGCTCTATTACCGCAGTTTCTCCATTTGCCGCCGTCACACCATGACCCTGCTACAGTGTATATTTTATACCAAGTTCGCAGCATGTATAAAATTGACAATTTTAGAAATTTCGGCCTATTTTCGGCCTACCTCAAAATAATTGGTGGTTGAATTCAGTGGCTTGATGAAAATTCTGTTCAAATTTCAAGTCAATGGGATGAAAATTGACAATTTTTAAAATCTGGCCTATGTTGACCTCAAAAAGAATTGGTGGTTGAATTCAGTGATTTGATATGCAAATTCTGTTCAAATTTCAGGTCAATCGGATGAAAATTGACAATTAAAAAAATCTGGCCTATGTTGACCTCAAAAATAATTGGTGGTTGAATTCAGTGACCTGATGAAAATTCTGTTCAACTTTCAAGTCAATCGGATGAAAATTGGCAATTTTAGAAATTTCTTCCTACGTTGACGTTTTAGCCAATGTTGACTTTAAAAATAATTGGTGGTAGAATTCAGTGGCCTGATGAAAATTCTGTTCAAATTTCAAGTCAATCGGATGAAAATTGGCAATTTAAAAAATCTGGCCTATGTTCACCTCAAAAATAATTGGTGGTTGAATTCAGTGGCCTGATGAAAATTCTGTTCAACTTTCAAGTCAATCGGATGAAAATTGACAATTTAAAAAATCTGGCCTATGTTGACCTCAAAAATAATTGGTGGTTGAATTCAGTGACCTGATGAAAATTCTGTTCAACTTTCAAGTCAATCGGATGAAAATTGGCAATTTTAGAAATTTCTTCCTACGTTGACATTTTAGCCGATGTTGACTTTAAAAATAATTGGTGGTTGAATTCAGTGATTTGATATGCAAATTCTGTTCAAATTTCAAGTCAATGGGATGAAAATTGACAATTTTAAAAATCTGGCCTATGTTGACCTCAAAAAGAATTGGTGGTTGAATTCAGTGATTTGATATGCAAATTCTGTTCAAATTTCAGGTCAATCGGATGAAAATTGACAATTAAAAAAATCTGGCCTATGTTGACCTCAAAAATAATTGGTGGTTGAATTCAGTGACCTGATGAAAATTCTGTTCAACTTTCAAGTCAATCGGATGAAAATTGGCAATTTTAGAAATTTCTTCCTACGTTGACGTTTTAGCCGATGTTGACTTTAAAAATAATTGGTGGTTGAATTCAGTGAGCTGATGAAAATTCTGTTCAACTTTCAAGTCAATCGGATGAAAATTGACAATTTTAAAAATCTGGCCTATGTTGACCTCAAAAATAATTGGTGGTTGAATTCAGTGACGTGATTTGCAAATTCTGTTAAAATTTCAGGTCAATCGGATGAAAATTGACAATTAAAAAAATCTGGCCTATGTTGACCTCAAAAATAATTGGTGGTTGAATTCAGTGACCTGATGAAAATTCTGTTCAACTTTCAAGTCAATCGGATGAAAATTGGCAATTTTAGAAATTTCTTCCTACGTTGACGTTTTAGCCGATGTTGACTTTAAAAATAATTGGTGGTAGAATTCAGTGGCCTGATGAAAATTCTGTTCAAATTTCAAGTCAATCGGATGAAAATTGGCAATTTAAAAAATCTGGCCTATGTTGACCTCAAAAATAATTGGTGGTTGAATTCAGTGACCTGATGAAAATTCTGTTCAACTTTCAAGTCAATCGGATGAAAATTGGCAATTTCAGAAATTTCTTCCTACGTTGACATTTTAGCCGATGTTGACTTTAAAAATAATTGGTGGTTGAATTCAGTGAGCTGATGAAAATTCTGTTCAACTTTCAAGTCAATCGGATGAAAATTGACAATTTAAAAAATCTGGCCTATGTTGACCTCAAAAATAATTGGTGGTTGAATTCAGTGACGTGATTTGCAAATTCTGTTAAAATTTCAGGTCAATCGGATGAAAATTGACAATTTTAGAAATTTCTTCTGATGTTGACATTTGAGCCGATGTTGACTTCAAAAAATAATTGGTGGTTGAATTCAGTGACCTGATAAATTCTGTTCAAATTTCAAGTCAATCGGATGAAAATTGACAATTTAAAAAATCTGGCCTATGTTGACCTCAAAAATAATTGGTGGTTGAATTCAGTGACGTGATTTGCAAATTCTGTTCAAATTTCAGGTCAATCGGATGGAAATTGACAATTTTAGAAATTTCTTCTGATGTTGACATTTGAGCCGATGTTGACTTCAAAAAATAATTGGTGGTTGAATTCAGTGATTTGATATGCAAATTCTATTCAAATTTCAGGTCAATCGGATGAAAATTGACAATTTTAAAAATCTGGCCTATGTTGACCTCAAAAATAATTGGTGGTTGAATTCAGTGATTTGATATGCAAATTCTATTCAAATTTCAAGTCAATCGGATGAAAATTGACAATTTTAAAAATCTGGCCTATGTTGACCTCAAAAATAATTGGTGGTTGAATTCAGTGACGTGATTTGCAAATTCTGTTAAAATTTCAGGTCAATCGGATGAAAATTGACAATTAAAAAAATCTGGCCTATGTTGACCTCAAAAATAATTGGTGGTTGAATTCAGTGACCTGATGAAAATTCTGTTCAACTTTCAAGTCAATCGGATGAAAATTGGCAATTTTAGAAATTTCTTCCTACGTTGACGTTTTAGCCGATGTTGACTTTAAAAATAATTGGTGGTAGAATTCAGTGGCCTGATGAAAATTCTGTTCAAATTTCAAGTCAATCGGATGAAAATTGGCAATTTAAAAAATCTGGCCTATGTTGACCTCAAAAATAATTGGTGGTTGAATTCAGTGACCTGATGAAAATTCTGTTCAACTTTCAAGTCAATCGGATGAAAATTGGCAATTTCAGAAATTTCTTCCTACGTTGACATTTTAGCCGATGTTGACTTTAAAAATAATTGGTGGTTGAATTCAGTGAGCTGATGAAAATTCTGTTCAACTTTCAAGTCAATCGGATGAAAATTGACAATTTAAAAAATCTGGCCTATGTTGACCTCAAAAATAATTGGTGGTTGAATTCAGTGACGTGATTTGCAAATTCTGTTAAAATTTCAGGTCAATCGGATGAAAATTGACAATTAAAAAAATCTGGCCTATGTTGACCTCAAAATAATTGGTGGTTGAATTCAGTGACCTGATGAAAATTCTGTTCAACTTTCAAGTCAATCGGATGAAAATTGGCAATTTTAGAAATTTCTTCCTACGTTGACGTTTTAGCCGATGTTGACTTTAAAAATAATTGGTGGTTGAATTCAGTGAGCTGATGAAAATTCTGTTCAACTTTCAAGTCAATCGGATGAAAATTGACAATTTAAAAAATCTGGCCTATGTTGACCTCAAAAATAATTGGTGGTTGAATTCAGTGACGTGATTTGCAAATTCTGTTCAAATTTCAAGTCAATCGGATGAAAATTGACAATTTTAGAAATTTCTTGATGTTGACATTTGAGCCGATGTTGACTTCAAAAAATAATTGGTGGTTGAATTCAGTGACCTGATAAATTCTGTTCAAGTTTCAAGTCAATCGGATGAAAATTGACAATTTAAAAAATCTGGCCTATGTTGACCTCAAAAATAATTGGTGGTTGAATTCAGTGACGTGATTTGCAAATTCTGTTCAAATTTCAGGTCAATCGGATGAAAATTGACAATTTTAGAAATTTCTTCTGATGTTGACATTTGAGCCGATGTTGACTTCAAAAAATAATTGGTGGTTGAATTCAGTGATTTGATATGCAAATTCTATTCAAATTTCAGGTCAATCGGATGAAAATTGACAATTTTAAAAATCTGGCCTATGTTGACCTCAAAAATAATTGGTGGTTGAATTCAGTGATTTGATATGCAAATTCTATTCAAATTTCAAGTCAATCGGATGAAAATTGACAATTTTAAAAATCTGGCCTATGTTGACCTCAAAAATAATTGGTGGTTGAATTCAGTGATTTGATATGCAAATTCTATTCAAATTTCAGGTCAATCGGATGAAAATTCACAATTAAAAAAATCTGGCCTATGTTGACCTCAAAAATAATTGGTGGTTGAATTCAGTGACCTGATGAAAATTCTGTTCAACTTTCGAGTCAATCGGATGAAAATTGGCAATTTTAGAAATTTCTTCCTACGTTGACATTTTAGCCGATGTTGACTTTAAAAATAATTGGTGGTAGAATTCAGTGGCCTGATGAAAATTCTGTTCAAATTTCAAGTCAATCGGATGAAAATTGACAATTTTAAAAATCTGGCCTATGTTGACCTCAAAAATAATTGGTGGTTGAATTCAGTGACGTGATTTGCAAATTCTGTTCAAATTTCAGGTCAATCGGATGAAAATTGACAATTTTAGAAATTTCTTCTGATGTTGACATTTGAGCCGATGTTGACTTCAAAAAATAATTGGTGGTTGAATTCAGTGACGTGATTTGCAAATTCTGTTCAAATTTCAAGTCAATCGGATGAAAATTGACAATTTTAGAAATTTCTTGATGTTGACATTTGAGCCGATGTTGACTTCAAAAAATAATTGGTGGTTGAATTCAGTGACGTGATTTGCAAATTCTGTTCAAATTTCAAGTCAATCGGATGAAAATTGACAATTTTAGAAATTTCTTGATGTTGACATTTGAGCCGATGTTGACTTCAAAAAATAATTGGTGGTTGAATTCAGTGACGTGATAAATTCTGTTCAAATTTCAAGTCAATCGGATGAAAATTGACAATTTAAAAAATCTGGCCTATGTTGACCTCAAAAATAATTGGTGGTTGAATTCAGTGAGCTGATGAAAATTCTGTTCAACTTCATGTCAATCGGATGAAAATGTCAATTTTAGAAATTTGGCCTATGTTGACCTTTTGGCCAATGTTGACCTCAAAAACAATTGGTTGTTGAATTCAGTGTCCAGATATGAAACTTCTGTTCCAATTTCAAGTCAATCTGATGAAAATTGCCAATTTTATAAATGTCGAGCTATGTTGACCTTTTGGCCTATGTTGACCTCAAAAGGTTGACCGCGATATCAAATGTTCATGAAAGTTTCAATTTCCTCCGTTGAACGGTTTTCGATGTACGCTCTTAACAAAATGCATATACCTACATACGTAACGGATGAAACTTGACCGAACGCTTCACCCCGCTTTCCGCCTCACGAGCACACGGTGATGACGACTTTAATAAGACGTGCTCGCATCCCTCTAACGATGGTTGTTGTTGTTGTTGCATCATTGCAGTCCCAGGCGTTGTCGAACAGCCGGACGTCACTGACGCTGGAGAGGGAGTCGAACGCGTCGCGAGGAATGCTCCGCAGCTGGTTGCTTTGCAGGTCCAGTTCTGGGATTTCTAAGTCCTCTTGTAGACATTCAAATCTCTCCCTGTCCTTACATGTATATGTACATGCGTACGTTTACAATGTACACTCGGAAAACACCATTACACACATACGATAATTATGCAGTTGAAGGAAACGGCATGATAATGGTAAGGAGGGGCTCAACCAATACAACGAGGTCATTTTCCCTTTGATTACTGCGTTCAATGGGACAGGTTTGTATCTGATAGGGCAGTTTACACCCACGTGGTTCAGTGAAGTCGTCACCACGCAGGTATTTCAAGCAGGCCAATCAATAAGATAACACGGTAGGCTTGGGCACATAGTCTCCTTTCCTGCACACCTTTGGTGACTGGTTACCAGTGTTGTTTCAGGACGAGTTTGGATTTTGTGTCTATTGATGACCGGTGACTATTACTGATTTTTAAAATATATTTTTTGTATACAAGATCGAGGCTTGTGTAAGAGCTAACATTAATCACACAAAATATCAAACAGACACATAAAACATAAGATAAAGGGAGCACGATACAAGATGGGGAGAGAGAGGGACACACACAAGTACAACATTTGAGAGCAGGGACATCGGGAGATCTGTGGGAGGGAGAGGACTTGGGGGGACGAGGCGTGGGAAGGGGGGTGGGGTGGGAGAGGTAAAAAAAACACTTGTACACTGCTCGGACTTCCAGGAAAGAAGTTGGAATTTCAAGAAAGTTGATCTGGGGTGAATTAGCGGGGGTAGAAAAGATCAAGGTTTTGGATG
The DNA here is from genome assembly GCF_964187855.1 of Myxine glutinosa. Classification (NCBI taxonomy): domain Eukaryota; kingdom Metazoa; phylum Chordata; class Myxini; order Myxiniformes; family Myxinidae; genus Myxine; species Myxine glutinosa. The sequence continues at coordinate 26,985,216 of NC_136274.1, forward strand.
GGGGAAGATAAGAGATGGTGGTGAACAGCTGTTTTAAAGACCTGGAGGGAGGAGTGGGATTGAAGAGAGTGAGGGAGTTTGTTCCAGAGGCGGGAGAAAAGAGGAATGAAGAAGTGAAGGTGAGCAGAGTCTTGATTTTGGCAGTTTAACCATAATAGGGTTGCAGGCAGATCTTGTGCGACCTGTAGGAATATTTGGGGGGCAGAGCACAGAGAGCTGGGGGAGCAAGGCCGGAGAGGAGTCGGTAGAAGACAGACAATATTTAGTCGTAGTCGGTAGGCAGTAGATATTTAGAAAATAAATGATATTTTAAACACTTAATGTCCCCTGTTGTGTCGCAGGTGACTATAACAAATGCACCTGCGGACATTTAGAGGATCTCCCAAAGTCTTCATGCAACACCAAAAAAAGTTGATGCATGCACAGTGCAGGCCTCTCCGCCTCGAGCCTGGGGTGTAAAATATGAACTTTCCCACGTTTCCGTTTTGTGCCTTGAGGCATCTCCATTTTTAGTACAACCACAATACTTCCATCTGTGCATTATGCAAATGAGCAGTTGCTCGACTAAAGTTATGCAAATGATTTAACATCACTCGGAATGCTTTCCCCCAAAGAAGGAATCATTGTGATTGAGATTTCTTTTTTTGGAAACGCAAGCCCATGCCTCCTCTCATCCGTACGTACTGTGGACCCTTCGGCGGTATTGGTGGATCTACGTGATACCTTGACTGCTGAACTTGATCGATGACGTTGCCCCCATTTAAAATCCCGGCTTCATCATTACGCCACCAATGATTGGGAGATTGGTCATGTGATGCATCTTGTGAGAAGCTTGGGTGTGTAGTCGAAGCTGAAAATACAATGATCATTGAAATGAAAGGAATAGTAACTGTTTGTGGCTAAATACATTCTTTTAGACTTCTAACCTTGTACCTGGAAAACAACCAGCTGCGGAGTGATCCACCGGGCGTTTTTCCCTCCACGCACGACTGGGTCACAGGCTGTTGGAATACGAATACATTTGTATTTTCCACACTAAGTGACGAAGTTGTTTTGTGTTATTTTTTTTCATTTATTGTACAAGCTGTTCAGAAAGATTTTAAATTCCAAAAAGATTATTCTTTAAAAAAAAATTTCTTAAATTCTTTAGATTATTCTTTAAAAAATTGTTTTAATTCTTTAGATTATTCTTTTTTAAAAAAAAATTTTTTTTTACATTATTGTTAAAAAAATTTTTTAATGCTTTAGATTATTCTGTTTAAAAAAGGATTCAAAAAAGATTGTTCAAAAAACATTTTCAAAAAGGTTTTTTTTTTTTTTTTTAACAAAAGAATGAGATTTTTACTGTTTTTAATATTCTTCTACCAGACTCGGTGGTATTGTGGTTAGATTATCCACTCCGAGTCTGGGAGGGCGGCGGTTCGATTCCGACCCTGGCTGAGTCGCACCAAAGACCTCAATGTGGTATGTGCTGCTTTCTTACTTGATGCTCAGCATTTAGAGGATAGAATTTGGGGAATGCTCTTGCATTCATCCCATGTAGTGAAGTGGGTGGAGATTTCTCCTTGATTGCTCTGCTGAGTGGGTGAGAAGAGTGACGTCACAAGATCAGGACGCACTGGGAAATTACGTCACTTTCCTTAAGGTCACCAGCTGTGTTTCTGAGGTCCAGTCTATTGTTGTCCCATGCCTCTGTCTGCATGTGAGCATGTCACCTGTGTAACACTTGTGCCATGAGCTTTAGGCCTTTAAAAAAAATTAAGATAAAAATTAAAAATGTATTTTTAAAATAAAGTATAGTCAAAAAATAAAAAATAAAAACTTTAATTGAAAAATATTTAAAATATATATATATTTGTATACAACATCGAGGCTCGTGTAAGAGGTAACACCTTAAACACAAAAAACATAAACGGACAAATAAAACTTATAATAAAGGGAGCGGGAGACAAGAGGGGGAGAGAGAGGGAAGCACACAAGCACAACAGTAGGGAACATGGACATCAGGAGATCTGTGGAAGGGAGAGGGCTGGGGCTGGGGCAGGGGTGTGGCGGGGAGGGGTATACAGTATAAAGTAAATGAACACTACTAGGAATTTTAGGAAAGAAGTTGGAGATTGAAAGAGGTGGATTTGGGGTGTTTTAACGAGGGTAGAAAAGATCAAGGTTTTGGATGGGGGAAGATAAGAGATAATGGTGAACAGCTGTTTTAAAGACCTGGAGGGAGGAGTGGGATTGAAGGGAATGGGGGAGTTTGCTCCAGAGGTGGGAGAAAAGAGGCCTATGTTAATTTTATTTTCTCAAAAAAGTTAATTCAATCTTTTTTAAAATTATGTATTTTCAACCCCCTAACAGCCCACCAACAACTTCACCCATTTTCCGAGCTCACCTTAACAAAATGTGGACCCACGTGACTGGTCACATGATCCGAAATTCAATTGTTGTGATTGAGGAAACACTACCAATTGTAAGTACAGATGATGAGAATGCAAACCCTCGACGCTCTTCAACTTTCTGGTTCCCGTTTTTAACCGCTGCTTCCAGTAGGATCGATCGTGTTTCCAAGTAAGGATCCACATCGCGTGGAGTCGTGCTGTGCGGAGGGACCAAATGTGGTGAATGAATGTTGCAGTTATTGCCTTGTATGGGATTTGCTCCCCGTGGAGAAAACAGATCTTCGAGGAGGAAAATGACTCCAAAGGCGATTTAATGTTTGGCACTTGTGTACTGTTTGTGGAAACGAGACAATGCCCTCCAGGCTTGTCTGATGGAGGTTTAAACGAGTTAAACACAAATATTTATTATTCACGAGAAAACCCCTAGATTTCCATTGACCAGCTGGGAATCACTGCAAAACAAACTTCTTGCTGAGTGCATTGGAATTGTGTGGTAAATGAACAAGAACTTTCCTTACACAGCAAAACCCAGCCTTGTTTCACCACCTGGATGTTGCACCTGTTCACCATTTTCCTCTTTCCTGGTGATGTCCAGACCAGAAAGCCTATAAACTATCATCCCAGGTGTTTCTCATGCAGGGGCAGGCATCTTTGGGAGCGTCATCCATTAGAATGTCACTAAGACAGAGGCCCCTTCTGCCAGCACCGATGGTTGGTGGTGGACGTTAAAGGTCCCACTGTCTTTTTCGTGAAGACCTGGTGAGTTATTGACGGAAACCTGAACAGATTGCAAATTTCTGCTCTGACTGACTGCTGGTAAACCACCCAGTATAACCAATAACCAAACCACCCAGTATAACCAATAACCAAACCACCCAGTATAACCAATAACCAAACCACCCAGTATAACCAATAACCAAACCACCCAGTATAACCAATAACCAAACCACCCAGTATAACCAATAACCAAACCACCCAGTATAACCAATAACCAAACCACCCAGTATAACCAATAACCAAACCACCCAGTATAACCAATAACAAAACCACCCGGTATAACCAATAACCAAACCACCCAGTATAACCAATAACCAAACCACCCAGTATAACCAATAACCAAACCACCCAGTATAACCAATAACCAAACCACTCAGTATAACCAATAACCAAACCACCCAGTATAACCAATAACAAAACCACCCAGTATAACCAAACCACCCAACATAACCAAACCACCCAGTATAACCAAACCACCCAACATAACCAAACCACCCAACATAACCAAAAACCAAACCACTCAGTATAACCAAAAACCAAACCACCCAGTATAACCAATAACAAAACCACCCAGTATAACCAAACCACCCAACATAACCAAACCACCCAGTATAACCAAACCACCCAACATAACCAAACCACCCAACATAACCAAACCACCCAGTATAACCAATAACCAAACCACCCAGTATGACCAATAACCAAACCACCCAGTATAACCAATAACCAAACCACCCAGTATAACCAATAACCAAACGACCCAGTATAACCAATAACCAAACCACCCAGTATAACCAATAACCAAACCACCCAGTATAACCAATAACCAAACCACCCAGTATAACCAATAACAAAACCACCCAGTATAACCAATAACCAAACCACCCAGTATAACCAATAACCAAACCACCCAGTATAACCAATAACAAAACCACCCAGTATAACCAATAACCAAACCACCCAGTATAACCAATAACCAAACCACCCAGTATAACCAATAACCAAACCACTCAGTATAACCAATAACCAAACCACCCAGTATAACCAATAACAAAACCACCCAGTATAACCAAACCACCCAACATAACCAAACCACCCAGTATAACCAAACCACCCAACATAACCAAACCACCCAACAGAACCAAACCACCCAGTATAACCAATAACCAAACCACCCGGTATAACCAATAACCAAACCACCCAGTATAACCAATAACCAAACCACCCAGTATAACCAATAACCAAACCACCCAGTATAACCAATAACCAAACCACCCAGTATAACCAATAACCAAACCACCCAGTATAACCAATAACCAAACCACTCAGTATAACCAATAACCAAACCACCCAGTATAACCAATAACAAAACCACCCAGTATAACCAAACCACCCAACATAACCAAACCACCCAGTATAACCAAACCACCCAACATAACCAAACCACCCAACATAACCAAACCACCCAGTATAACCAATAACCAAACCACCCAGTATAACCAATAACCAAACCACCCGGTATAACCAATAACCAAACCACCCAGTATAACCAATAACCAAACCACCCAGTATAACCAATAACCAAACCACCCAGTATAACCAATAACCAAACCACCCAGTATAACCAATAACCAAACCACCCAGTATAACCAATAACCAAACCACCCAGTATAACCAATAACCAAACCACCCAGTATAACCAATAACCAAACCACCCAGTATAACCAATAACCAAACCACCCAGTATAACCAATAACCAAACCACCCAGTATAACCAATAACCAAACCACTCAGTATAACCAATAACCAAACCACCCAGTATAACCAAACCACCCAACATAACCAAACCACCCAACATAACCAAACCACCCAACATAACCAAACCACCCAGTATAACCAAACCACCCAACATAACCAAACCACCCAACATAACCAAACCACCCAGTATAACCAATAACCAAACCACCCAGTATAACCAATAACCAAACCACCCAGTATAACCAATAACCAAACCACCCAGTATAACCAATAACCAAACCACCCAGTATAACCAATAACCAAACCACCCAGTATAACCAATAACCAAACCACCCAGTATAACCAATAACAAAACCACCCAGTATAACCAATAACCAAACCACCCAGTATAACCAAAACCAAACCACCCAGTATAACCAATAACCAAACCACCCAGTATAACCAATAACCAAACCACCCAGTATAACCAATAACCAAACCACTCAGTATAACCAATAACCAAACCACCCAGTATAACCAATAACAAAACCACCCAGTATAACCAAACCACCCAACATAACCAAACCACCCAGTATAACCAAACCACCCAACATAACCAAACCACCCAACATAACCAAACCACCCAGTATAACCAATAACCAAACCACCCAGTATAACCAATAACCAAACCACCCGGTATAACCAATAACCAAACCACCCAGTATAACCAATAACCAAACTACCCAGTATAACCAATAACCAAACCACCCAGTATAACCAATAACCAAACCACCCAGTATAACCAATAACCAAACCACCCAGTATAACCAATAACAAAACCACCCAGTATAACCAATAACCAAACCACCCAGTATAACCAATAACCAAACCACCCAGTATAACCAATAACCAAACCACCCAGTATAACCAAAAACAAAACCACCCAGTATAACCAATAACCAAACCACCCAGTATAACCAATAACCAAACCACTCAGTGCAACCAATAACCAAACCACCCAGTATAACCAATAACAAAACCACCCAGTATAACCAAACCACCCAACATAACCAAACCACCCAGTATAACCAAACCACCCAGTATAACCAAACCACCCAACATAACCAAACCACCCAACATAACCAAACCACCCAGTATAACCAATAACCAAACCACCCGGTATAACCAATAACAAAACCACCCAGTATAACCAATAACCAAACCAACCAGTATAACCAATAACAAAACCACCCAGTATAACCAAACCACCCAACATAACCAAACCACCCAGTATAACCAAACCACCCAACATAACCAAACCACCCAACATAACCAAACCACCCAGTATAACCAATAACCAAACCACCCAGTATAACCAATAACCAAACCACCCAGTATAACCAATAACCAAACCACCCAGTATAACCAATAACACAACCACCCAGTATAACCAATAACCAAACCACCCAGTATAACCAATAACAAAACCACCCAGTATAACCAATAACCAAACCACTCAGTGTAACCAATAACCAAACCACCCAGTATAACCAATAACAAAACCACCCAGTATAACCAAACCACCCAACATAACCAAACCACCCAGTATAACCAAACCACCCAACATAACCAAACCACCCAACATAACCAAACCACCCAGTATAACCAATAACCAAACCACCCGGTATAACCAATAACAAAACCACCCAGTATAACCAATAACCAAACCACTCAGTGTAACCAATAACCAAACCACCCAGTATAACCAATAACAAAACCACCCAGTATAACCAATAACAAAACCACCCAGTATAACCAATAACCAAACCACTCAGTGTAACCAATAACCAAACCACCCAGTATAACCAATAACCAAACCACTCAGTGTAACCAATAACCAAACCACCCAGTATAACCAATAACAAAACCACCCAGTATAACCAATAACCAAACCACTCAGTGTAACCAATAACCAAACCACCCAGTATAACCAATAACAAAACCACCCAGTATAACCAAACCACCCAACATAACCAAACCACCCAGTATAACCAAACCACCCAACATAACCAAACCACCCAACATAACCAAACCACCCAGTATAACCAATAACCAAACCACCCGGTATAACCAATAACAAAACCACCCAGTATAACCAATAACCAAACCACCCAGTATAACCAATAACAAAACCACCCAGTATAACCAAACCACCCAACATAACCAAACCACCCAGTATAACCAAACCACCCAACATAACCAAACCACCCAACATAACCAAACCACCCAGTATAACCAATAACCAAACCACCCAGTATAACCAATAACCAAACCACCCAGTATAACCAATAACCAAACCACCCAGTATAACCAATAACCAAACCACCCAGTATAACCAATAACCAAACCACCCAGTATAACCAATAACACAACCACCCAGTATAACCAATAACCAAACCACCCAGTATAACCAATAACCAAACCACCCAGTATAACCAATAACCAAACCACCCAGTATAACCAATAACCAAACCACCCAGTATAACCAAAAACAAAACCACCCAGTATAACCAATAACCAAACCACCCAGTATAACCAATAACCAAACCACTCAGTGTAACCAATAACCAAACCACCCAGAATAACCAATAACAAAACCACCCAGTATAACCAAACCACCCAACATAACCAAACCACCCAGTATAACTAAACCACCCAACATAACCAAACCACCCAACATAACCAAACCACCCAGTATAACCAATAACCAAACCACCCGGTATAACCAATAACAAAACCACCCAGTATAACCAATAACCAAACCACCCAGTATAACCAATAACAAAACCACCCAGTATAACCAAACCACCCAACATAACCAAACCACCCAGTATAACCAAACCACCCAACATAACCAAACCACCCAACATAACCAAACCACCCAGTATAACCAATAACCAAACCACCCAGTATAACCAATAACAAAACCACCCAGTATAACCAATAACCAAACCACCCAGTATAACCAATAACCAAACCACCCAGTATAACCAAAAACAAAACCACCCAGTATAACCAATAACCAAACCACCCAGTATAACCAATAAGCAAACCACTCAGTGTAACCAATAACCAAACCACCCAGTATAACCAATAACAAAACCACCCAGTATAACCAAACCACCCAACATAACCAAACCACCCAGTATAACCAAACCACCCAACATAACCAAACCACCCAACATAACCAAACCACCCAGTATAACCAATAACCAAACCACCCGGTATAACCAATAACCAAACCACCCAGTATAACCAATAACCAAACCACCCAGTATAACCAATAACCAAACCACCCAGTATAACCAATAACCAAACCACCCAGTATAACCAATAACCAAACCACCCAGTATAACCAATAACCAAACCACTCAGTATAACCAATAACCAAACCACCCAGTATAACCAATAACAAAACCACCCAGTATAACCAAACAACCCAACATAACCAAACCACCCAGTATAACCAAACCACCCAACATAACCAAACCACCCAACATAACCAAACCACCCAGTATAACCAATAACCAAACCACCCAGTATAACCAATAACCAAACCACCCGGTATAACCAATAACCAAACCAACCAGTATAACCAATAACCAAACCACCCAGTATAACCAATAACCAAACCACCCAGTATAACCAATAACCAAACCACCCAGTATAACCAATAACCAAACCACCCAGTATAACCAATAACAAAACCACCCAGTATAACCAATAACCAAACCACCCAGTATAACCAATAACCAAACCACCCAGTATAACCAATAACACAACCACCCAGTATAACCAATAACCAAACCACCCAGTATAACCAATAACCAAACCACTCAGTATAACCAATAACCAAACCACCCAGTATAACCAATAACCAAACCACCCAGTATAACCAATAACCAAACCACCCAGTATAACCAATAACCAAACCACCCAGTATAACCAATAACCAAACCACTCAGTATAACCAATAACCAAACCACCCAGTATAACCAATAACAAAACCACCCAGTATAACCAAACCACCCAACATAACCAAACCACCCAGTATAACCAAACCACCCAACATAACCAAACCACCCAACATAACCAAACCACCCAACATAACCAAACCACCCAACATAACCAAACCACCCAGTATAACCAAACCACCCAGTATAACCAAACCACCCAACATAACCAAACCACCCAACATAACCAAACCACCCAACATAACCAAACCACCCAGTATAACCAATAACCAATAACCAAACCACCCAGTATAACCAATAACCAAACCACCCAGTATAACCAATAACCAAACCACCCGGTATAACCAATAACCAAACCACCCAGTATAACCAATAACCAAACCACCCGGTATAACCAATAACCAAACCACCCGGTATAACCAATAACCAAACCACCCAGTATAACCAATAACCAAACCACCCAGTATAACCAATAACAAAACCACCCAGTATAACCAAACCACCCAACATAACCAAACCACCCAACATAACCAAACCACCCAGTATAACCAATAACCAAACCACCCAACATAACCAAACCACCCAACATAACGAAACCACCCAACATAACCAAACCACCCAACATAACCAAACCACCCAACATAACCAACCCGTCCAACATAACCAAACCACTCAACATAACCAAACCACCCAACATAACCAAACCACCGAACATAACCAAACCACCGAACATAACCAAACCACCCAACATAACCAAACCACCCAACATAACCAAACCACCGAACATAACCAAACCACCGAACATAACCCAACCACTGAACATAACCAAACCGCCCAACATAACCAAACCGTCCAACATAACCAACCCGCCCAACATAACCAAACCGCCCAACATAACCAAACCGTCCAACATAACCAACCCGTTCAACATAACCAAACCACCGAACATAACCAAACCACCGAACATAACCAAACCACCCAACATAACCAAACCACCCAACATAACCAAACCACCGAACATAACCAAACTACCCAACATAACCAAACCACCCAACATAACCATACCACCAAACATAACCAAACCACCGAACATAACCAAACCACCGAACATAACCAAACCACCCAACATAACCAAACCACCCAACATAACCAAACCACCCAACATTACCAAACCACCGAACATAACCAAACCACCCAACATTACCAAACCACCGAACATAACCAAACCACCGAACATAACCAAACCACCTAACATAACCAAACCACCGAACATAACCAAACCACCCAACATTACCAAACCACCGAACATAACCAAACCACCCAACATCATGACGTTGTAAAAATAAATCCACCAAAACTGCTTTGTGATTTCATACGGTGACAACTGAACTCTGACTTTGCTTACAGAGCTAAACTGGTCCTTGTTTCTCTGTCCGGATCTTTCACGTTGGTGTTTGCAAGTTTTACTTTATTCCCATTATCCCTGATCCACTGACCGTGTCCAGGTCAAAGATCATCAACAAAGTAATTTTCATGGGGCCATAAAGGCAACTATATATATATATATTGTTATGGTTTTTAGAACCTTCACTAGTAAATTTTAGTAAATGCATCCCTTATAAATGTCCCCCTGTAAATATTCCCATCAATTGGCTTGTTAAAGATCGCACCCTAGTTAGTCTATGAACAACACGTAGCGAACCATAGGACCTCTTCGTAGTTATTTCATTATTATGTGTTTCAGTTAAGGATCTGTTCCCAGTAGTTGAATCTGCGTTGCATTAATGAAATAAGAGTAGGCTCCAAAATTCCCTTCAAAAGCGGTGCGAGTGGTTTGCTATCTCCCCACAAGACGCCATTGCCCATGTGCTCCATCTCGGAGAAGAAGGGGGAGGAGCCGCCAGATCACGGGCGTGGCACGCCGACGCACCACCCGAGGCGGGGCGAGCGAGACCCCACCAGCCAACCAGGGCTGACGAAAGACCATCGCGGGTGTGTCTCCATGAAGCGCGCATTGATTTGGAGCACGCGTAATATAAGGGCGGGCGCGAAGCCTTTTTACAGAGAAGGTACGAGTTGGGTGAGAAGGTGCAACCTGAATGAGAGAGTTGGAAGAAGAAGGCAGAGAGAGACGAAGCTGTGCGGAGCTGCTTCGGAAAGCCCCTACCGTGTGAAACCGAATACGTGGAGCTGCCGTTGGCTGTTCGCTTCCAGCCCGGAGCGTGGACCTGGAGCGGACCTCCTTGCTGTGCCTTCCCCCCGAACCTTCCAGCCCTGCTGTCCCACACGGACCCTTCTCATCCCTTCTTCCAGCCATTCCTGCCTGCAATTCCCTTGTCGTGTAAGTTTGTTGTCTGTCCTGTTTGTTGTCTGGGATATAATATAAGATTGTTTTAAGGTTTCCTCTCTGTCTTCTTCTTCTTCTGTAAAGTATTTTCGTTCCTCCTCTTCTTTGGTTTTGTACATAATTAATAAATTCCACCTGTTCCTTCTTATTCTTTGGTTTCATTCTCCCCCGATCGCTTTAGTCCTTTGTTTCGATTGAGTACCTGTGGCACGATTTAGCCAACGCTTTATAATCGGGTTGAGTCTCTTGATAACAGCCCGAGTCACAGCTCGCTTCGCTCGGTGCAATCCAATCACGCTGCGGCCCGGGTGGGAGTATTTCCTCGCTTACGGCCGGTGGTAGTACTTAGGTATTAAGACAAATTGGGCTTACAACCCTACTTACCATCGACCGGAAGTGACGTCCTTCCCCCAGGACCGGTCGGACGGCCAGCTTAACAGGACAAGGGGATTAACCCCCCCTTGCTAACGGGAGTGCCGTCCCCCGGATCCATAACAATTGGTGTCAGGAGTGGGATTGGACCCGAACCAAATTTTTTAATCCATCGGGAAAAAAAAAATTTTTGGTCGAAATTACAAGCGGCCGAAATTTTGTTTAACATCCTAAATTAAACCGTACCATGGATGATCAAGGTGATCGGGTGCCGGTAGGGGAGAATGAGGGGTTAGAGGCAACCCAGGACCCCAGGGAGGAATTGGGAGAGAGGGAGGAGGAGAGCAATGAGGGTGCGGTAGCGGGGGTTGCAGGCGCACAAGATGGCGGCAGCACAAAATGGCGGCGCCGCAGAGGCCGAGCCCGCGGTGGCAGCTGGGGCCGCTGTGCCAATCGGGTTTGACTTCAGATTATTCCTGACCCAACTGGATGCAAAAATGGAGAAAATGAGTGAGAAATTGGAAGGCCAAATTGGAGCAACGAGAGACGAAGCAAGGGGTACCAGTGAGCAATTGAGAAATGACTTGGGAAACCAGATACAAAAATGTGAGGAGAGCATGGATCGCATCTTGAGCGGGAAAGGCACACGGGTACGCGATGAGGTAATGCGGGTCGAGGAGCGTGGGTTGAGCAAGGCGGAGCAGAGCACAGGTAACTGGATGGGCATAGAAATCGCGACCCAGGGTATGGGGAAGCCGGCGACCGCTGAGGTAGAAGAGAAAATTTTAATAAAGCCAGCGGTCGTCGAAGAGAAAGAAATCAACGAATTAATTATAGTGGAAATTGGGATTGGAGAGACGGACGTGGTAGAGCAACAGCGGGAGGAAAAGATGGAAAATGTGCAAAGTCCGTGCTCACATTACGATGCTGTGCTTAATAACCCCAATAAAGATTTGCAGGTGGTGTTGGAGCGAAGAAGAAGAAGCGCCCAGGTGAGTCGTGCTGTATATTGTGCGGGGAGATTTTGCAGGAGGATGTTCGGCGCAAAAAGAATTTTCGCGCGCTTGGGGTCGCAACGGCACCCGGGCGTTGGTGGAGGGTCCCTTGTGAGTGGGGTGAGTGGAAATGGCGCGCTTGTGAGGAAAAAGTGTGCGTCAAAGAGTGAGTGTGTTACAAAGTGTGGGAGTAAAACCGAGTGCGAGCGAGAATGCACGTCGGAGGGTATGTGTGAAACAGAGTGCACGGAGTGTGACACAGAGAGTGAGTTGGTGGTGGCGCGGGTGCGGGAGAGCACATCGGAGCGCGTGATGGGGAGTGTTACAGAGGATGTAACCGGAGAGTGTGCGCAAGAATGTGCGCGAGAGTGTGTGGTGAGCGTTATGAGTAGACTGGAGAATGGAGCGAAAGAGAACGCATGAGCGAGAACAGTGGGTAGAATGCGTGGGATGTTCGAGAGGCGCTGAGACACCTGGATGTGTGAGTGTGAAAGGGGTCGCGTATGCGTGTGAGCATGCGAGTAAGGCATCAACGTTAAACGGAGCAGCGGTTAGACCGACGTTTAGCCGACGTGAGCTCTCGGTCCGTGCCGGGCTGTGTGTATTGCGGGAGCCGGCGGGGATCGGCGCCGCGTGGCTCCTGTTCGGAGCACCACGCACGATCCGGGCCGGGCCCCGCCCTGCACGGTCGAGTCCGGGCTTTGCTGGGCAAGGCGACCGGCCCGGTTCGAGGGAAGGTAGAAGGGATTGGAACGGCGCCCCCTTGTGGTTGCGGCGTTCTACCCGGGCAAGGTTGGCCCACCGCGCATGGGCGCGAAAGGCCCCGTGCCGGGATGGTGCTTTGAACCTTGGCCCAACCAAACCTCCTCCCCTGAACCGAATGCCGGACGGACCCAACCTGCAGGAGACCAAACCACCCGTATGCATTGCGCGGCTTTGCGAAGCCGAGCTTTGCAAATGTAATGACGCACCAAGGCTCAGATTAATGGACGATGGTAGGGATAGGGAATATGATTGGCAAATTTGGTAAATTTGATTGGCGAAGATGATTGGCAAATTTTGATTGGCAAAAATTGGATGGGCAAAATTGATAGTGAGAGATGCCCGATGTAGAGGGATGGTAAATCTGCCATCCCTCCCATCACCCGGGCACATGAGCTATAGACATGGGGTTTGGCAGTGTAAGCTCGCCGAGGGTGGGTTAGGATAAATGTATAGGGACCTAGAGATGACAATAGGTAACGTTAAATTTAAGTAGCGACACTGTACCTGTAGGGGGGACGTAGCAGATTAGTTGGATGTTAATGACGTGGGATGTGCAATAGTATAAGGGAAGACGTGAAGCACTAAGTTAGAGGGAAAACCAGGTAGATCAGATGATGCACTGATGCAGTGTGTTTGTGGTGTGGTTTATGAATGAGGCATTGCGTATGGAAGTTCTTGCTGGTGAGCATATTGAAATGAGGAATTGAGAGGCAATGCTCGTGAATGGTGCAGTGTGTGTGAAGGAGGTGATTGAGCAGCGTATGGTGAAAAGTGCGATTGTGAGTTGTATTGAGCGAATGGTCCTGGAGGGAAGACGGGTGCATGTGCCACCAGGTGTACAGGTGACACCAGGTGTGTGGGCACAGGTGTATGGAGAATGGTTGAATGGAATAGATGGTCTGGAGTGAATGGAGCATGGAGTGTATGGAGAATGGTTGAATGGAATAGATGGTATGGAGTATGGAATGGATGGTGTGGAGTGAGTAGTGTGGAATATGTGGAGTGGAGTGGTTGGTGCGAAAGGAGTGGATGGGGAAGATGGACCCCTTTCACGAATACCCAGGGAGGGTAGTTTAAGAGTAGGTAGAGGGAGTAGGTAAATTGTGGTGGATATTGGCATCTGTGGTGCGTGTGGTAGAATGGTGTTTGAATGGGTGCATTAGTGAAGTGGAAATGGCTGGGCGTGCAGCCTGTTAGTGTGTGTATGGTTAAATGGGCACTCCGCCACTGTGAGGATGTCAGCCAGGTGAGGCCGCAGGTGGGCTCTGGGAGCCGGTAGAGTTGTTCAGTGGGGCCCGAGGATCCGGAGGACGGACCCGGGTAGCCCAGTACCAGAGAGGGCAGCGAGTGGGGAGAGCGCCAGAGGGCCTTCCCCAGGTAGATAGGTTAGGGTAAGGAGCAGGTAAGCTCGGAGGCAACTGCAGTGGCGGAGGTGTGCAGGTGAGTAGACCTGCTGGTGAGCCACAGGACCCAGCCCGGAAATTGTGCGAAGGCACAGGGAGTTGAATCGGGGGAGTGAGACCCCAAATTGATGAGCACCACAGTTTGGTCAATGGGAGTTCGGTTCTTAGAACCACATAGTGTAAGATGGCCAATGGTTTGGCAGGGAAAGACCCCGGGTAGAGTAAAAATGTTAGTCATTTAGAGGATAGTTCGGATGGAAATCCCTTCGCACCATCTGCAGCCACTCACCTGAGGTGATGACATGACTCCACACCATGGTGGTTTTGTTTTTTTTGTGCAAATGTTTTGGAACGGTGAGACGCAGCATGACGTGGGGGTGACATTGTGCTTGTTGTTCCATCTCTTCCCTCCTTAGGAGGGATTGGTGATGAATTGATTGATGGCAAATTTGGTAGAGGGATTGATGACGAATTTGGTATAGAGTTGAGATATGGGGAAGACAAGACGGAGCGCCGAATTTGTAAAATTGTGTAAATACAGGGGTAGGGGCAAGGGTATATTAGGTGACGGGGGGGGGGGGGGGGTGGGGGGGGAACGTACGGTAGGGACGAGCTTTCTCCACTCGCTCTTCTGCGCACCTCACCTCTGCATTACCTTGTGTTGATGTGTACCCTTGTGCCCTTGCACCCCGCTAACTCTGCTTTGTCCTCCTTCCCCACCTATGGACCGTGCTCTCTGGGCACTGAGGGGAAAGCGTGCAGGAGCCGCATTTGTGTGCCCGAGCCGCCGCTGCACAGCCTGCCTGGATCGGTACACCACCTTATGGACCGCACGACTTGCGGCTAGCACCACCATATGGACCACACGCTTCTGTGGTTAAGCACCACACCCTTATGGACCCCACATGCTGGGGCCTGGCCCCTCTGCTGGGACCAGCCATGATGGCCAGAAAAGAGTTGGCTTGCAGACCACGGTGAGGTGGCCCCTTTTGCCCTACAGGTGGACCACCCATAGTTGGCCCCTGTGGGCCCTAAATCAAAATGGACGCGTTTTGTGCCTTTTTATTATTGTCAAATAGGCAGCAAGCCACAAGAAAGGACAACACCTGGAAGAAACATCGGACCAGCAGAGCAGGAGCAGAAACCAGAAGAACCGGTCAACAGTTTGTTTGTTTTTATTTGAAATGTGTGCAATGAGCACTGGATGGTGCTTTGGTGTTTTTCTGGTGCTTATTGGTGCTGATGGTGCTTTGGTGCTTTGTGATGCTCTTGTGCTCGGGGGTGCACTGCAATATCAATTGTGCATCCCCGGGCACTTGAGTATGGTGTATCGGTGCAGTGCAGTGCATGCTCTTCCTCTTTTGCAGATCTTTTCTTTTTGTCTCCCCAAAAAACAGGTCCTGGGTTGCAGTGTAAATACAAATTAGTGTTTTGTAAATAATGCTCCCCACCGTATATGTGTAGTTTGCGAATATTTCCGTGATTCGGTTATTCTGTGGGCGTGAGTCTGTTAGGTAGGATGCAACGCAGCAGGGGGGACATACTTCATTGTTTTAAAACTGTCGCACTCAGGGTAAGGTTAATAGTAGAGGGCTACTACACCTGAGTGTCACATTAAGTAAAGTTAGTTTGGGTCGAGATGACCCTAGAGGAAAAACGGGTGCTGTGTTACGGTTTTTCGAACCTTCACGAGTAAATTTTAGTAAATGCATCCCTTATAAATGTCCCCCTGTAAATATTCCCATCAATTGGCTTGTTAAAGATCGGACTGTGGCGGACACAAAAGCCCACTGGCGTGGTGACATCATTCCACGCACCAAGTGGGCGGTGGCCACGCCCGAGGGGTAGGCGTGGCCTCATGATATACACCGGGCGACCAGCCCAGAGCAGTTCAGTGTTACAGTGTAGTCTTACAATAAAGACGTTTATATGTTACCGCTTGTCCGCTTCCTCCTTGCTCACAAGCAGCGCGCGTAACGCCGCGCTTTATTGGTGACCCTCGACGTTGGATCTGCCGGAGCGATCCTTCCACACGCGACGCCATCGCCATGGCCGACTTCGTCAAACTTCCGGAATTTTGGGAGGCTCAGGCCGAAGTCTGGTTCGTCCAGGCCGAAGCCCAATTTCAGCTTCGGCACCTCACCGGCGATGACACGCGCTATTGCCACGTCGTCGCCTCCCTCGGGCCCGGCACGGCCGCTCGAGTTGTGTCCGTCCTTCGCCACCCACCGAAAGGCCACAAGTACGAGGCACTCAAGCGGCTACTCCTAGCCACGTACAGCCTCACGGACGACGCACGGGCCGACCGCCTCCTGGATCTCCCCGAGCTCGGTGAGACGCGCCCGTCGGTCCGAATGGACCATATGCTGTCACTGTTGGGCGACGAAGCCCCCGGTTCGCTATTCCGGGCGCTTTTCCGTCGCCAACTTCCAGCGCAGGTTCGCCTCGCGTTGGCCGGGACTGGGCTAACGGAACCCCGAGCATTGGCGGCCGAGGCGGACAAGTACTTCGCCGCTTCGGACACGCGGGCGAGCGTCGGCGTGGCCGTCACGGCCTTCGACGCTGATGTTCAGCAGCATGTTCCACAGCATCAGCTTCTACATCACGCTGATGTTCAGCAGCACACTGATGTTCAGCAGCATGCTGATACGCACCTCGTGAACGCCGCCACGCCCCGCCCACCGCCGCGGCGAAAACCGCCACCGCGGGGAAACCCGTCGACTCCACCGGCCTGGCGGAGCCAGCCGCGCTCCTCCAGCTCCACCACCTGGTGCTGGTTCCACGCCAAGTTCGGCCATGAAGCTCGGCGGTGTCATCCGCCGTGCTCCTTCAACGGGTCGGGAAACGCCCGGGCCGGCGCTCGATAGTGGTGATGAGCGCCGGCCGTTCGAGCAGCCTGCTGTTCATAACGGACACCTTCTCCGGGCGCCGTTACCTGTGCGACACGGGAGCGCAGGTGAGTGTCATTCCCGCCGGCACGTCAGACAAGCACGCCGCGGGTGGGGGCCCCGTGCTGCTTGCCGCGAACGGGACGCCCATCCGTACGTACGGAAAACGCTGCCTCTCTCTGCGGTTTGGAGGGCAGGTTTTCCGATGGACGTTCGTCACCGCCGACGTGCCCATGGCACTGCTTGGCGCGGACTTCCTGTGCGCTAATGGGCTCCTGGTCGACGTCAAGCGCAGACGGCTTGTCCAGGCCGAGACGTTCAGCTCGCTCGCTTGTGCGTTGCCCAGCTCAACGAGCGGCTTGCCAAGTGGCTTGCCGAACGATTCGGTTCCGGCCACGTTGGTCTGTACGCTTCCGGCAGCGGACGCATTCACCCGCCTCCTCGCCGGCTTCCCGGCCCTCACGCGGCCCACCTTCTCGGCGGGGGCCGTCAAGCACGGGGTGGCCCATCACATCCCCACCGTCGGGCCACCGGTCTACGCCCGGGCACGCCGCCTCGAGCCGACGAAGCTGGCGGTGGCAAAAGCGGTGTTCGCTACCCTGGAGCGACTCGGCATCGTTCGGCGCTCAGAGAGCGCTTGGGCGTCGCCGCTGCACATCGTGCCGAAGCCCGGCGGGGGATGGCGACCGTGCGGGGACTATCGCCGTCTCAATGACGCCACGACTCCCGACCGCTACCCCGTCCCCCACATTCAGGACTTTTCCGCCCGTTTGGCGGGCAGGTCCTTCTTCTCGAAGGTGGACCTCATACGCGGCTACCATCAGGTCCCCGTCAGGCCGGAGGACGTCCCGAAGACGGCGGTCATCACGCCATTCGGACTCTTCGAGTTCCTGCGCATGCCCTTCGGTCTGAAGAATGCGGCTCAGGCGTTCCAGCGACTGATGGACAGCGTCCTGCGCGACTTGGATTTTGTCTACGTCTACCTGGACGATATCCTCGTCGCCAGCGCGTCCCGCGAAGAGCACCTACGCCACCTCCGCACGCTCTTCGAACGCCTGGGCCAGCATGGCCTGATTGTGAACCCCGCAAAGTGCCGGTTCGGCGCCGCCACAATCGATTTTCTGGGGCACCGTGTCACCAGGCACGGAGCCGTCCCCCTGCCGGCCAGGTGGAGGCGGTGAAGGGGTTTCCGCGCCCCCGCACGATCAGAGGGCCGCAGGAGTTCCTGGGCATGGTGAACTTTTACCATCGGTTCCTGCCCCGTATCGCCCAGCTCCTGCGCCCCCTGCACGAAGCTCTCCGAGGTAAGCCGGGCAAAGGCGACGTTACCTGGACCGAGCAGATGGACACGGCGTTCACGGGCGCGAAGCTCGCCTTGGCTAACGCCACCATGCTCGCGCACCCGGCGCCCGATGCACCGATCGCCCTCACCACCGATGCCTCGGACTACGCGGTGGGCGCGGTGCACGAGCAATGGGTGCGTGGAGCTTGGCAACCGCTGGCGTTCTTTAGCCGGCAGCTTCGCCCGCCCGAACGCCGTTACAGTACCTTCGACCGCGAGTTGCTCGGACTTCACTTGGCGGTCAGGCACTTCCGCCATCTGCTCGAGGGCCGGGCATTCACTGCCTTCGTCGACCACAAGCCGCTGATCTTCGCGATGGGCAAGGTCACCGAGCCGTGGTCGGCCCGGCAGCAGCGTCACCTCTCGGCCGTGTCCGAGTACACGAAGGACATCCAGCACGTCGCGGGGAAGGACAACCCGGTGGCGGATTGCCTTTCCCGGGCCGTCGCCCAGGCAGTCCACCTCGGCATCGACTATGCCCGGATGGCAGCGGACCAGGCCGCTGACCCCGACGTCCAGGCCTTGCGGACCGCCGTCATGGGCCTCCGCGTCACCGAGGTGCCGTTCGACGGCGCGGGCGCGGCCCTCTTGTGCGACGTCTCCCTCGGGCGTCCTCGCCCCATTGTGCCCGCGGGCTGGCAGCGCCAGGTGTTTGACGCCATCCACGGCCTGTCCCACCCGGGCGCGAGGGCCTCCCAAAGGCTGATCGCCGACAAGTTCGTCTGGCATGGCCTCCGGAAGGCCGTCTTGCGGCTGGGCCAGGACGTGCCTCGCGTGCCAGCGCGCCAAGGTGCACCGGCACACCCAGGCCCCGTTGGCCCCGTTCACGGTGCCGGAACGCCGGTTTGACCACGTCCACGTGGACCTGGTGGGACCTCTGCCCCCCTCGCGGGGTTTCACCTACGTCCTCACCATGGTGGACCGCACCACCCGGTGGCCGGAGGCCGTGCCCTTGGCGTCGACAACGGCGGCCGATGTCGCGCAGGCTTTCATCGCCACCTGGGTCGCCCGGTTCGGCGCCCCCTCAGACATCTCATCCGACCGCGGCCCCCAGTTCACCTCGGAGCTCTGGGGGGCGGTTGCGCAGGGGCTCGGGGTTCGGCTGCACCGAACCACGGCCTACCACCCCCAGGCTAACGGCCTGTGTGAGCGATTTCACCGCTCATTGAAGGCCGCGCTCCGGGCCACCCTCCGCGACGGCGGCTGGGTCGACAGGCTCCCCTGGGTCCTGCTGGGCCTCCGGACGGCGCCCAAGGAGGACCTGCACGCATCCGCGGCGGAGTTGGTCTTCGGGCAACCGCTGCGGGTGCCGGGCGAGTTCCTCCCCGACTCCACGGCACCATGGTCCGCGGCACAGCAGCGCTCCGCTCTGCAAGAGACCGCCCAGAGGTTCGCCCCGGTGCCAACGGCATGCCATGGGCACCCACCGACGCACGTCACCCCGGAGCTTCGCAAGGCGGAGTACGTCTTCGTCCGCCACGATGCCCATCGGACACCACTGCGGCCCCCGTACGACGGGCCTTTCCGCGTGCTGGAGACCGGGGCGAAGCACTTCACCCTGGACATCGGCGGTACTCCTGACCGCGTTTCGGTAGACCGCCTCAAGCCAGCCGACCTCGATGTGGACCATCCACCGCCAGTGGCCCGACCCCCACGTCGGGGCCGCCCTCCTGCGGGCGGACCCCCGGCACCGCCCAGCCCCGCCGCCACGCCGCCCCCCGGTCCTGCACCCATCCCAAGGGCAGCCAGGGGCATCCCACCTGGCATCCCTGCACCCCGGACGCCGCCGATCGCCAGGGGCGCTTCGGCCGGGTCATTCGTCTGCCCCGCAAACTGGCCCTCCAGGTGCGCGGGAATTCTGGGGGGGCGCGTGTGGCGGACACAAAAGCCCACTGGCGTGGTGACATCATTCCATGCACCAAGTGGGCGGTGGCCACGCCCGAGGGGTAGGCGTGGCCTCATGATATACACCGGGCGACCAGCCCGGAGCAGTTCAGTGTTACAGTGTAGTCTTACAATAAAGACGTTTATATGTTACCGCTAGTCCGCTTCCTCCTTGCTCACAAGCAGCGCGCGTAACGCCGCGCTCTAGCACCCTAGTTAGTCCATGAACAACACATAGCGAACCATAGGACCTCTTCGTAGTTATTTCATTATTATGTGTTTCAGTTAAGGATCTGTTCCCAGTAGTTGAATCTGCGTTGCATTAATGAAATAAGAGTAGGCTCCAAAATTCCCTTCAAAAGCGGTGCGAGTGGTTTGCTATCTCCGAATCACGGAGATAACCGAATCGCGGAATTGACTTCAAACTACACATGGACGGTGGGGAGCATTATTTACAAACACACGATTTGGTATTTACAACGCGAACCCAGGACCTGTCTTTTGGGAAACAAAAGAAGATGGTTTGGAAAGAGGAAAGGCATACACTGCACTGCACCGATACCACCAGCACCAATAAGCACCAAAATGCACAGTCAGCACCATCCAGTGCACAGTCATCACATTTCAATTCATAAGCAACGATGCTCAGCAGATGACGTCTCCTCTTCTCTGCCGATGTTTCTGGGCGACTTCTTGCTTGCTGCCTATTTGGTAATAAAAAGAAGGCACAAAACGCGTCCATTTCTTTAATTATGGCCAGCAGGGGCCAACTAAGGTGGTCCACCTGCATGGCTTAGGTGCCACCTCAACCGTGGTCCGCAAGCAAGATCTCCTGGCCACAATGGCCGGTCCCCAGCAGAGGTGCCAGGCCCCAAAACGTGGGGTCCATGAGTGGTACTCGGCCACAGACATGTGGTCCATATGGTGGTGCTCGGCCACAACAACGTGCGATCCATAAGTGTAAGTGTGGTACCGGTCCAGGCAGACAGCAGCGAGGGTGCGGGCACACAACTGCGGGCACATGCACACTTTCCCCTCAGCACACAAAGACCACGGTCCATGAGTGGGGAAGGAAGACAAAGCAGGGTTAGTGGGGTGCAAGGGCGCAAGGGTACACATCAACCAAGGTAATGCAGAGGTGAGGTGCGCAGGAGAGCGAGCGGAGAAAGCTCGTCCCTACCGTACGTCCCCGCCCCCCCCCCCCCTTGTCACCTAATCTACCCTTGCCCCTACCCCTGTATTTACACAATTTTACAAATTCGGCGCTACGTCTTGTCTTCCCAATATCTCCCCTCTATACCAAATTCGTCATCAATCCCTCTACCAAATTTGCCATCAATCAATTCATCACCAATCCCTCCTAAGGAGGAAGTGATGGAACATAAACACAATGTCACACCCACGTCATGATGCGTCTTACATACTAGACATTTGCACAAACCGGTGGTGTGGAGTCCTATCATCACCTCAGGTGAGTGGATGCAGATGGTGCGAAGAGATTTCAATCCTAAACTACTCTCTAAATGACATTAACACTTTTACACTACCCGGGGTCTCACCCTGCCAATCCATTGGCCATCTTACACTATGTGGTTCTAAGAACCGAATTCCCATTGACCAGTCTGTGGTGCTCATCAATTTGGGGTCTCACTCCCCCGATTCTCCACCCTGTGCCCTCGCACAATTTCAAGGCTGGGTCGTTTGGCGCTCCCAGCAGGTCCGCTCACCTGCACACCTCCGCCACTGCAGTTGTCTCCCGAGCTTACCTGCTCCTTACCCTAACCTACCTGGGGAATGCCATCTGGTGCTCTCACTCCCTACCGCCCTCTCTGGCGTCGGGCTACCTGGGTCCGTCCTCCGGATCCTCGGGCCCCATTGAACACTACTGGCTCCCAGAGCCTACCTGCGGCCTCACATGGCCGACATACTAACAGTGGCAGAGTGCCCATTTAACCATACACACTAACAGGCCACACGCCCAGCCAAATGAATCCACTAATGCACCCAACACAACACGTCCGTGCAACTACCCGCACCACAGATGCCAATATCCAACCACAATTTACCTACTCCCTCTATCTGCTTTTAAACTACCCTGCCCGGGTACTTGTGAAGGGGTCCATCTTCCCCATCCACCCTTTCGCACCAACCACTCCACTCCACGTATTCCACACTACTCACTCCACACCATCCATTCCATGCTCCATTCACTCCAGACCATTCATTTCATCCAACCATTCTCCATACACCTGTGCTTCACCTGCACTTGCACACTCACCTGGTGCTCACACACACCTGGTGGCACTTGCACTCTCCTTCCCTCCAGGACCATTCACTCAATACAATGCACAATCACACCTTTCACAATACTCTGCTCAATCACTTCCTGCACACACACTGCATCATCTGACCTAACTACTCCCTTCTGAAACTCGTGCTCCCCAGTCACCCCTTATACTATTGCACATCCCACGTCGTTATCATCCAAGCTAATCTACCTACGTCCCCTACTACAGGTATGATGTCGCTACTTAAATCTACAGTTACCTACTGTCATTTCTAAACCCTAACATTATAACCTAACCCTCCCGGGCTAGTTTTCACAGCCATACCCCATAAATCCTATTGCTCCTTTGCCCCCATAGAATGTGAGGGATGGTAAATTTACCATCCCTCTACATCGGGCATCTCCCCCTAACACCCCCAGTCCTCTGGCACTATGAGCCCCCTTTGTTAGAGGTACTGGGTCCTGCCTCGGCATCTAAAGCCGAGGCAATCCACGAGGGCGCCTGCTCGCTGGTGTAGGGTCTTATCCGGTCGGCATGGACGATCCGAGGGAGAGCTCGTGGCCCCATTTTGATCTTAACGACCACGTCACAGACTTGCGACAGGACAACCCCCGGGCCTTGCCAGGGAGAGGTGAGTTTCGGGCACCTACCCTTCCGCCTCCGGGGATTGAAGAACCAAATCTTCATCCCCGGAGCATACTGACTCCCCTGGCTCCGGTGGACGTACCTGCACTTCATCTTGGCCCCCGCCAGATGGAGCTGGCGGCGAGCGAAGGCATGGACCCTCTCCATGCCTTCCTCCAGGTGACGTGCGTAACCCTCCCTCGGCGGTGTATCTGTGGTGTCTGGCACGGGACCGCATAGCAAGTCTGCGGGAGCCCCCAACTCCCGCCCATACATAAGCAACGCTGGACTGCATGCGGTGGCCCCGTGCTGGCTAGTTCGGTAGGCCATTAACAAATAAGGGAGATGTTCGTCCCAGTCATCCTGACAGGTGGTGGTGAAGTGGTAAGGTGCTTGCCTCCGGAATTCCAAATTTCCCCCCCTGAATGTCCGAGTTGGGGCATTTGATCGTGGGCCACCTCAGGGGCCGCCTGCCATGGTCCAGGTCCCGCCAGATGCTGGTTCACCAGCCTCCGGACTATGCTCTCCAGGTGAGGACCCCCTTCGGGGGTGGGCCCCCTAGGGGGGCCGCCACCCATCACGGGCCCTGCCTGGCACACCGCCAGGGCGTGGCGCTCGCCTCCCCGAGCCAGGGGCCTCGCTGCTTCCCAACGAGCCGCAGCGTGAGCCGCCTGGCTCAAGGTCTGCAGGCGCCACATGGCGAGCTGTTGTCGGAGCTCCGGATCCGGGAAGGCCTGGATAAAGTGATCCAGCGCCAGGCTTTCCTGGGAACCCACTGCCATGTCCGCGTGTGCGATCCCTACTGCACGGCGAATGTCATGTGCAAGTTCCCCGATGGCCTCCTGGGGCTTACTTTTTCGCTGCGCGAGCTGAGCTTTAACAAGCTCGCTCTGCTGTTCGATGCCGAATCGGTTCATTAAGGCTGCACGGAGGGCTGGCAGGGTGAGATCACCCGGAGGCAATGCCGTCAGCACCTCCACCGCCGCGCCGCGCAGTGCCCCCACAAAGTGTACTCCACCTTCGTCCGGGTTCCAACCGTTACCCCTACACACATACTCAAACTGCGCCAGGTATGCCCGCAGATCACTCTTGCCGTCATACGGCGCGAGTGGGACCTTGTGGGTGCCCGAAGGCCGGGCCCCGTGCGTTGCTCCTTGCGGGGTTAGCGCGGGGCCGAACCGTTCGGGCCCCCACAGTACACTATTCCCGGGGGGCTCTCGTGCATCCCCCGTCCCTCTGAAAACTACCCCTGTCAGTTTCGATGCCTGGGTCGCCCCTCTGCAAACCGCTACCCACTCCATACTCGCATACCCTTGCTCACCAATACCTTTCGCACTCCCCATAGTCGGACATCCTTGCACACACTCTCTTTCCACACACTCCGGACCAGTCGCACACCTCACCCTTGGCCTTTCACGAACGCCCGGGTCCATACCAACACCCAAGCTCGCTGAACCTCCGCTCGCACCATAGACATTTCCGAGCATATCGCCACTCACCTCGGCGCCTCTTCTCCTCCGCTCCTCCGCTCCTCCTCCGCCACCTGCAAACTTTTTATTTGGTCAGTAAGCACATCATCACGCTGTGAGCACAGACCTTGCACATACTCCATCACTTCCTCCTTCAGCTCCTTCTTAGTTTCCCTCCGTCTCTTTTTAATTTCACTCACTCCCTCTTCCATCTCCTCTAACTTCTGTTTCACCTCTTTTATTTCCCGGTGCGCCCCCTCGATTTCTTCCTCTAGCGCCACCTTGGTCGTCTCTATATGTTTCCTGACTTCCCGTTCTTTTGTCTCCAATGTCTCTGTCACCTACTCTAACCTCTTCGTCAGTCCCTCATGTACCGTCTGACATTCTTTCTTCGTCGCTATTAGTTCATTCTTTATCTCCTTCTGTGTCGCTTTCAGCCCCCCTATTACGGCTGTGTTCTTTTCCACCTGCTCCCCTAACTCCTTTTGTCCCACTGTCAGCTGCTCTAACCCTAACAACTCGGCGAAGAACGGCAGGCAGCTTCGCGTATCGTTGGCGCGCGACCGGACCTTACATATGCGAGGGGCTAGAATCTGCGTACGTATAGCATGCCGAACGCTCTCAAAAACAATGGCAGTTCGTATCAAAAACAATCGACCCAAGCGATCCTCCGCGCAATGTTCTTATCATTCGCCGCCTCTGCGCTGTTCTCTCAAGTTTGCCGATCATCTGCCGATCTTCTCTCCTCTCTTCTGCTCATCTCCCCCGCATCTGCGTAAAAGGGCTTCGCGCTCGCGCTTTTATTACAAGCCTCGCGTATCAAGCCGCGTCCGCTTCGCTCCGCCTACCGGTGAACACGCCTCGGCCCGGATTGGCCGCGAGGGTTCATCGGTACCTCCCTTCGTGATGCGTTGATGGGGCCACGCCTATGTTCCTGGCCGCTCCTCCCTTCTTCTCCCACTCTGCCATGTGGCTTATGGCGGCTTGGGGCGAGCTTCAGCTCAAAGGCAGCGAACGCTGCTGGCAAAGGCGTGCCATACAATTTCGAGAGGGTAAAGCCGCAAAATGAATAGGATGGGAATTTGAGAAGGGGGCTAGGTTATTTGATTAATACAACGCAGATTCAACGATTGGAAACAGATCCTTACCTGAAACACATACTAATGAAATAACTAAAGAAGAAGCCTATGGTGCGCTACGTGTTGCTTGTGGCCCAACTAGGGTGCGACCTTTGACCTTTACACCAACAATGGGAGTATTTACAGGGGATTATTTATAAGGGAACATTTACAAAAATTTACCAAGTGGAGGGTTCTAAAAACCACAACGATATACTGTATATATATATATATATATATATGTATATGTATATATATATATATATATATGTATATATATATATATATATATATATATATATATATATATATATATATATATATTGTTACGGAATCCAACATCGGCCTTCCCCACTTACCAAGGGGGGATTAGTCCCCTCGCTTATATGACTGACCGACGTGGTCCTGGAGGTATGACGCCACGGCCGGTCGACGCTGGGTAGGGTATTAGGCCTAAACCGTCCTATTACCTATTAAAATACCAGCACTCCCCGACACGCGAGGAAATACTCCCCCGCTCACGGTCGCAGCATAATGGACTAGTTGCGCCGAGCGAAGCGGACTGCACCGTGAGCCGATTACCAATGACTAGACCCGATTTATTCGTTGGCCGAATCGCGCCGCGTACATCCAATTGGGAAACCTCTAAAGCGACCGAATGTGGAGAAGAAGAAGAAGAAGTACGGAGGAATAACAGGATTTATTAATTATTTACACAAGCCAAAGCAAAAAGAGCAGTCAAGGTTATATACAAGGAAATGGAAGGAGCAGGAGACACAGTGAAAGCATTAGCTTACCTATACAAGCTTAATTAATACCCCAGGACAACGTGAAAGACAGACAAACGATCACACTTACACGGGGAAATGCAGGCAGGAATGAATGGCTTGGGGTGGATGGCTTTGAGAGGCAAGGAAGGTTCAGCGGGGACTGGGCACGGTCGGGCCAGAAGGCACCGCTGTCAAAAAAAGCCGAGCCGCGGTCGGGCGAACTCCCGCGGTCCCAAACTGCGCGGGCGAAGTTCCTTTCTCCGCACTGCTGCGTCGCGCGCTCCTTGCGTTGCCTCGGTCCGTATTTCCTGCAGCGCGGCACGTATCACGGCGGCTTGGACACACCTGCTAATCTCCAGCGCATCTCTTCTGGGGGCGTCTCCCGTGGGTTATATAAGCCCCACCCTTGAACCTTTGCGAACCTCCCAGATTGTTCTCTCTCCGCCCTCTCAAGCCAAACCCCTTATACTTGGTTGGTTGTTCGGGGCTGGCTCACTCCTCCCCTCTATGACGAGGTAGAGACACGCCTTTCTTCTCTGTACCAACCGCGTGCTCAATGGAGTCCATTTGCGGCAAAAACCATCCAAACCTGACACTTTGCAGATGGGACCTACTCTTATTTAATTTGGTGCAATGGAGAGTCAAACTATTGGGAAACACAGCCTTAAACTACATAGAACAAGGAGATAACTACTGAACAGGGAGGAAATCTATGATTCGGCTACGTGATGGTATATGACCTAACTAAGGGACGCCCTTTGACCTTTATACACAACAACTGGAGGAAGGAGGGTGACATTTTACCACAATAAAAAAACACAATTCTCATATCCACAACAATATATATATATATATATATATATATATATATATATACACATACATATATATTCAGAAAGTATTCAGACCCCTTCACTTTTTTCACATTTTGTTATGTTGCAGCCTTATGCTGAAATTGTTTAAATTCATTTTTTCCTTCATCAATCCACACTCAATACCCCATAATGAAAAAAGAGAAAACAGGATTTTAGAAAGTTTTGCAAATTTATTACAAAGAAAAAACGGAAATATCACATTGACATAAGTATTCAGACCCTTAACTCAGTACTTACAGACTTGGCATTTAATATGGAATATTTTTTTGTGGGGGTGCACTTACTTTTCAAGATGTCTTAGAACCAAAAGTTCATTGGAATTATGTTGAAATTATTCTAGATTTTGTTAATGTGACCTTTAAAAGAAACAAAAACCACATTTGACATTTCGAAACAAATAAATTGATCCTTGAAAGTGATGCAAACTGATATCGAACTCAATTCATGGACAGTACTGTGTTAAACTTCTGTACGTTTTCCAGAAGTATCTCTTTATTTTGCACATTAGCCAAAATTTTTTTTAACAAAAACAAAAGTTAAATTACGACTGGGATTACGGACAGTAAAATTACAGTTCATTACTTCGTTTAACCCCCACGGGCATTCAGGAGAGCACGTACACGTTGAGGCATGCTGTTCACGAGATCTGCCAAGGTTTGGACAGGAATCGCTTGCCATGCAGTGACAATAGCCTGCTGCAATTCACGCACAGAGGTCGGCTGCTGGTCCAAGTGGTCGATTTGACGCGTTAATTCTGCCCACAAGTTCTCTATCGGATTCATATCCGGGGACATGGCAGGCCACTCCATATGCTCTACACCACGGTCAGCAAGAAAGTGTTGGATCATGCGAGCACGATGAGGCCGTGCATTGTCATCTTGGAAGACAGTTTCCTCGAAAGGCTGCACGAGCAAATGGAAGCAATGTTTCTTCCAGAATGGCCCTGTACTTGAACTGGTTCAGGTTTCCATTCAGAACAACCAGGTCAGCTTTGCCCCCTGCATGAAAAGCAGCCCAAACGGTCACCCCACCACCTCCAGCTTGGACTCTTGGCACTATACAATCTTTGTTGTAGGCTTCCCCTTCATGCACTTGTCTGCGCACTCGGACGCGGCCATCTTGACGATAGACCAGAAATCTAGACTCGTCACTGAAGATCATGTGATTCCAGTGTCCTGGCTGCCATTGACGGTGCTCTCTGGCCCACTGCAATCGGCGCTGGCGGTGTTGTCTGGTTAGGCGTGGCTTTCTCAGGGGACGCCTGGCACGATAGCCTGCTTGAACCAGTCGTTGGTTGACTAGCCTTCTGGATACAGGCACATTTGTCAGTTGCTGCCACTCAGCCCTAAGCCGATTAGCTGACTTGGTACGGCCATTGCGGACTAACCGGTGCAGCTGGCGATCATCCCTCATTGTGGTTCTGCGGGGATGTCCTGGCCTCGGTATTGGAGTAGGGACACCCCTCTGAGCATTTCGTTTCAGGATCTTTGACACCTGACCTTGAGTGATGCCATACTGCCGAGCAATAGCACGCTCTTTCATGCCGTAATTTCGTAAAGCCACCACTCAATGACAAACAGCATTGTCGAGTTGACGGACCATCTCCAGAGGAAGCGGCAATAACTTTTGGAGATGTGCAGCAGTTGTTTTCCACTAATACAGAACGCAACAACCCTTGTATACCCGACTGTGAAGCCAATCGTCAAATGCACCTGTCCGTACATTTTGCCACGCCACCTGTGATATAATCCTGTTGTTGACTTCTTGCTGCGACAGACAATCAGTGACATGGTTCTTTTAACAAATAAATCACCAAAGTGTAAAAGAAACTCACCAGATTGATATACTGAGTTAAGAAAGTAAACCCAAGTCAAGAAAAAAAATATATTCCATATTAATTGCCAAGTCTGTAGTTGAAGCACCTTTGGCAGCGATTACAGCCTCGAGTCTTCTTGGGTATGACGCGACAAGCTTTGCACACCTGGATTTGGGGATTTTCTTCCATTCTTCTCTGCAGATCCTCTCAAGCTCTGTCAGGTTGGATGGTGACCGTCGGTGGACAGCCATTTTCAGGTCTCTCCAGAGATGTTTGATTGGGTTCAAGTCAGGGCTCTGGCCCTCCCTCTAAATCCTCTAAAGTTTGCCTCTAAATCTTGTGTCCCAAACCCATCCCTCTCTGTACCCACCGTACCCAGTCGTACCCAGTCATACCCAGCTGCTCCTGGACTCTGTGTCCTTTCCTCCTGACAAGGTGGAAAAGTTTCTGTCAACCCTCGACTCTGACTCTGCAACTGGACCTGACGGCATCAGCCCACCGGTCCTAAAAGCCTGTTCTTCCGCTCTTTCACTCCCTCTCTCTGTTCTCTTCACCCTCTTTTGCTCAAGGTCATCTGCCATCTGCTTGGAATTCAGCCAACATCACCGCTTTGCACAAAAAAAGGTGCAAAAACAGATCCTAGCAACTACAGACCAATCAGCCTTCTCCCAATTATCAGCAAAGTCATGGAATCCATCATTGCTTCGGATATGAAATCTTTCCTCTTCTCCAATGGCTTGATCTCTGATCATCAATTTGGTTTCAGACCAGGTCACTCTACTCTGGACATGCTGCTTCTGCTTTCTCAACAATGGATGGAGGTCCTCAATGCCAAACAGGAAATTAGAGCTGTCTCCCTTGACATATCACGTGCCTTCGATACGGTCTGGCACCCGCTCTGCTCACAAAACTCTCCTCCTATGGTATCCATGGAAATCTCCACGTATGGCTTGCAGACTTCCTCTCAGGTCGTAGTCAACGTGTGGCCCTGATTGGGTTTCTCTCAGCTCCCCTTCCTTTTAAGGCTTGAGTTCCCCAAGGCAGTGTTCTGGGCCCTGTGCTTTTTCTGGTCTTCATCAATGATCTCTCTGACTCTCTGGAAAATCCTCTCTATCTCTTTGCTGATGACTCCACTCTCTGCCGCTTCATTCCTCATCCCTCATATCGGCAGTCTGCAGCCTCCTCACTCTCTGCAGACCTGGACAAAATCACAGACTGGTCAAACAAGTGGAACATGTCTCTCAATCCTGACAAATCTCACACTCTTACTATGTCTCTCCGAAAGGACCGACTGGACAACCCACCCATCTACTTTCTGAACAATTCTCTCCAAGAAGTTCTGTCACTCAAGCTTTTGGGTCTCACTATCTGCCATGATCTTTCCTGGGAAAACCACATTTCCAAACTGGCCTTCAGAGCCAGTCGCCGACTGGGCATCCTCCATCGTGCGAAGTCCTTCCTTGGCACACCTGAGCTCCTCACCACATACAAGGCTTTCATCCGCAGCTCAATGGAATACTGCTCTCCCCTCTGGGCTGGTGCTCCTGCCTCACACCTAGCTCGGCTTCACGCTGTTGAAACCAAAGCTTTCAGAGTCATTGGAATCTCCCGCGATGAGCTAACTCCGAGGGCTTTTCACTCACTCACCGCAGGCAGGTTTGTGGTCTTTCTGTCTTCTACCGACTCCTCTCCGGCCTTGCTCCCCCAGCTCTCTCTGTGCTCTGTCCCCCCAATATTCCTTCAGGTCGCACAAGATCTGCCAGCAACCCTCTTATGGTTGAACTGCCAAAATCACGACTCTCTATTCACCATCACTCTTTCATTCCTCTTTTCTCCCACCTCTGCAACAAACTCCCTCACTCTCTTCAATCTCACTCATCCCTTCAGGTCGTTAAAACAGCTGTTCACCACCATTTTTATCTTCCCCCATCCAAAACCTTGAACTTTTATACCCCCGTTAATTCATCCCAGATCCACTTTTTTGAAATACCGACTTCTTTCCTGGAAGTCCTAGCAGTGTCCACGTGTTTTTTTTTTAACCTCTCCCACCCCCCCCCCCCCCCTTCCTATGCCTCCTCCCCACAAGCCCTCTCCCTCCCAAAAATCTCCCGATGTCCCTGTTCTCTCCTGTTGTACTTGTGCGTCTCTCTCTCTCTCTCTCTCTCTCTCTCTCTCTGTCTGTCTCTCTCTCTCTCTCTCCACCTGTCGGTGCGTTGGGTGCGGTGTCATGGCGTCTGCTCGCTTCGTGTCGTGAGTGCTCTGTCTTGGCTGTTTCCTATTTCCCTTATTCGCTCCATTGTGTCCTTGTTTCTGATTGTAAAGTTTTCCCCTTGTTTCCTGTGTGTGTTGAGACTTGAGAGAGAGCGGGAGAGCGCACGGTAAGTGTTTTCGCAGGTTCTTGTTGAAACCTTCGGTTTCTAGGCCTGCGTTTCATTTGCCTTGTTTTTCTGGTCGAACCGCTCGTCGGTGGTTTCGATTCCTCATTTATATATTGTTTTTCCTTATCTTTTTCCTTTACCTTCACTTGCTGATTGCTTGTGACAGGTTTCTTTTTGTTTAACTTAAACTTCCCTTATTTTATTTTCAGCTATGGCAAACGGACGTTTGTCCAATAGTGTGTACGAGTCGCTCACTCGTAAGGAGGGAGTGATAATTACTCCACCTGATGGAGTTAGTGTTGAGAATGTGGTGATTGGTTTAGGAGACCTTGTTGGAATCGAGAATGTTCTTGCAGCTTCAAAAATGAATCACTGCATCGTGGTTTTCCTGTCGGACGTGCGACATGTGGCCCAGGCGGTTGAAATCGGTTTAACCATCCCGCCGGATATTTTTGTTAACGTCAATCCTTTGGACACAATGGCTGTTCGGTTAACTCTGTCCAATATTTCTCCTTTTTTCACTAGTGAAGAGATAGTCTCTGCACTAAGTGTTTTTGGCACAGTTGTGTCGCGGGTCTCGATGGTTCCGCTTCGTCTTCGCTCTGACGCCTCGGTTCGGCATGTTATGTCGTTCCGACGTCATTGTTATATTGAAGAGCCGGGTCTCTTGCTTGAGACGGACGAAGTGACGGGCAAGACACAAACTCGTCCGAGAAGATGTTTATTGTTTATTGTAAAAACCAACTCGGGAACTCTCTAAAAGCCCGTTTATCGGGCTGCATATATATCCCAACCCGAAAGCATAACCGAAACCGAAAGCCACGCCTCTCAGGCGAGGCGCGTTTCGGTGGTCACGTGACCGACAGGTGCAAAGGACCATAACCGCACGCGCGGCACGCTTTGGTGGTCACGTGACCAGCCACCCCGGCGCCGAGGTTGTCCGCCGGTGACGTCACCGGCTGGAGCAAGGAGATTCTGCCGCTGTTCTTGCTTGGGGGACCCATGGGTCGCTACACACGCCCCCCCAGAATGGACTTGATCCAGGAAGGTCAACCTGAGGGGGGTCCGGATGACCCGACCGAAACGACCCCTGGCCAGTCGCGGGGGGGGGGGGGGGGGGGGGGGGGGTCCGGTGTGGTGGCGGGTGGTCGGACGGGGGGTGCAGGCAGGGGGGGGTCCGGTGTGGTGGCGGGTGGTCGGACGGGGGTGCAGGCAGGGGGGGGTCCGGTGTGGTGGCGGGTGGTCGGACGGGGGGTGCAGGATGGGGGGCGGCCGAGGGGCCGGGCAAGTCCTCGGGGGAGGCTGCTGAGGTTCCTCACGGGCCTCCCGAGGTTGCAGTTCGCGGGTGCAGTGCCGAGAAGGCTCGAGCGGTGCACGCGAAAAGTGGGTGAGCCAACCGAGGGGCTGGTCAAGGCCTCGGGGGAGGCTGCCGAGGTTCCTCGTGGGCCTCCCGAGGATGCGGGGCTGGTCAAGACCTCGGGGGATGCAGTGGACGGGGGGCGGCCGAGGGGCCGGGCAAGTCCTCGGGGGAGGCTGCCAAGGTTCCTCGCGGGCCTCCCGAGGTTGCAGTTCGCGGGTGCAGTGCCGAGAAGGCTCGAGTGGTGCACGCGAAAAGCGGGTGAGCCAACCGAGGGGCTGGTACAGGCCTCGGGGGAGGCTGCCGAGGTTCCTCGCGGGCCTCCCGAGGATGCAGGGTCGGAGAAGTAGTTGCGGTTGTAGTTGTAGGTGCGCGAGGGTGACGAAGCGGCCGTGCCGCGAACGTCAGTGCGCGCGAAGGTGACGAAGCAGCCGTTCCGCCAACGTCAGTGTGCGCGAAGGTGACGAAGCAGCCGTGCCTTCGGAGGGTCTTGGAATAGGTTCGTCCCTCCGGTCGTAGAGGAGGAGCCGAGCGCGGTGCGCGAACCTCATAGTCATGGCCGTCGTCGTTACCGAAACTCCGGCATGTCGAAACCGCGGTCGAAACTGCGCCCGAAGCCGTGCGGGAGAAGCCGGCGTCACCAGCCTAGGTGGCTTCCCTGGCTAGGGCCGCTGCCGCTGGTCTCGCTTGGGGGACCCATGGGTCGCTACAATATCATTTTAAAAGATAACGCTCAATCACTCAATGCAGTTATGACGTTGAAATATAAAAACCGCAATTATCAAATCTATATTGCGACGGAAACTATAACTTGCTTTAATTGTGGTGAATCGGGGCATTTAAAAAACGTTTGCCCCAAGAATACCGCCGGTGGTGCATCGATACCGGTGAAGACCATTAACACTAAAAGTGGTCCATCTAGAGTCGGGGACCCTCGTGATGCCTCAAACACGAGTAATTTACCTGAGCCATCGGTGGCGGGGGTGGCTCAACCCCAGGCAGATGGTGAGGGTTTTACCGTTGTTCCCTATAAAAGGAAACATAAATTAAAACATTTAAATTTAACCGATAACAGTCAGGATGTGGTGGCGAGCTGTCCAAAAAAGATGGCGCCGGCTGACGAACACTACGAGTCCCGTTTGGAAGCAGCAATATCTGATGTTTTTAAAACCGAAAATCGGTTCGACGTTCTTGCTCTGGAGGATGATAATGCTTCTGCTTGTGGAGTTGGTGAACTCGAGCGGGAAGTTGGTGTGTTGCAACAGGAAGCGCATGTGACCACTCCCATGGTCACAGGCACCGTGCATGTGAACGTCGAGTCCACTCTTGTCCCTCTTCCTGCTGGAGGTGAGGTGTGTGACGTTCCTGAGTTGCAGACAACCTCGAGCCCAGGTGAATCAGAATGTAAGGCATCAGCTGATGACGTGCCGGGTTTGCCCCCAGCAGAATGTGAAACTCCTGATAGTCCATCTCTTCCTCTTCCTCTTCCTCCTCCCACTCTCCTTCCTCCTCCCACTCCTCTTCCTCCTCCCACTCTCCTTCCTCCTCCCACTCTTCCTCCTCCCATCCCCCTTCTTTCTCCTCCCACTCTCCTTCCTCCTCCCACTCTCCTTCCTCCTCCCACTCTCCTTCCTCCTCCCACTCCTTCCTCCTCCCGCCCCCCCTCCTCCTCCTCCCTCCTCCCGCCCCCCCTCCTCCTCCTCCCGCCCCCCCTCCTCCTCCTCCCTCACATACTCCTCTTCCTTCTGCTTTGGGTGCGGAATGTGACGTTTCCCTCGTGAAGCCACCAGCTCCATCTCAGGAGCATGAAATTGATGTCATGGACATGGACCGACACTCGGAATGTGATTCGGACGGGACCTCGTCGCTCGCCTCTGCCGGGAGTGTCGAAGCCTGGAATGACCCGGGTTTTCCCCAAGATTTGGACGGTGAGACCAGTGTTCCACCCTCCGAGATCATAAAATTTCTCCATGACACTTTTCAGAAGAAACGGGTAAAAATTAAAGATTTTTTCCCTGACCTAATCGGCTTTGTGGTCTCTGCGAAGCGATTGCTTGTTAAAGCCGGACAGCTTGGCGTGACCGAATCACAGGTCTATCGTCTCCGGAAATGTATCCTGAAAGCGAAGAAGGAGCTGCAGATGTAGCCCAGCCAAGCTGTTTGACACGTTTATATACACCCTTATATCATGGCTTTCTCCACCAGTTTGAATATTAATGGGGGACGCTCTTCCCTACGTAAAATTGAAGTTAAACAGTTTGTTAAGGAAAATTGCATCGATATTCTACTTCTACAAGAGACAAGATGTAGTTCCTCTTGTATGGGGGAGTGGCAAAGGATAATGAAAGGAAAATGGTTTTTTAGT
Source organism: Myxine glutinosa (assembly GCF_964187855.1). NCBI lineage: Eukaryota > Metazoa > Chordata > Myxini > Myxiniformes > Myxinidae > Myxine > Myxine glutinosa. The sequence continues at coordinate 27,021,216 of NC_136274.1, forward strand.
AGCCTGGAACACCCAAGGGCTGGGGTAGCTGTCTATTTACAGCCTTCCTTCTGTTGCTCTCATATAGTTTTTAATGACATAATCAAAGGGTATTTAATTTCAGTCACTTTTACACACAATGGTTTTAAACACACCGTACTGAACATTTACTCACCTAGTGATAGCACAGAAAGACTTGCCTTTTATACTAAGTTGGAAACATCTCTCATGCACATTGATTTTAATGGACTTGTCTGTTTGGGTGGAGATTTTAACTGTACCGTGGACCCTGCCTTTGATTGTAATGGAGAGGAGCCTCACCCAGCAAGCGCAGTGCCTCTGTTAAGATCCTTGTCCAAGTTCTCCCTTGTTGACGTGTGGAGAATCCGCAATCTTTCTGTCCGCCAATACACGTGGTGTCGGTGCTCAAAGAGTCGTCTTTCGCTTGCAAGATTGGACCGGTTCTATATTAACAGTATTTTTTTGAATATCGTGAGTGGCGCGGACATTGTCCCGAGTGGCTTCTCAGATCATCACATGGTCACGCTTTGTGCTCGCCTACCAGTTCGGAATCGTGGTGCTGCCTACTGGACCTTTAATGTGAGCCTTTTGGAAGAAAAAATGTTTGTTGATGCATTTCATGTATTCTGGAGGGCCTTGCTCCAACGTAAACCATCCTTCCCCCGCCTTGGGCAGTGGTGGGACAATGCCAAAGTACAGATGAGATTGTTTTGCCAACAATATCTAGCTTATCGTACTCAACACAACTCTGCCCTTCAATCCTTGATTGCCAAGGAAATATTATCCTTGCAATGCAACCTCTCGGCCTCTAGTACTGAGAGAACGAACTTCCTGCTGGCGAAGAAAAAAGCTCTTCTTGCTGATCTATGTGCAAAGCAAGCTAGAGGAGCGCTGATTCGTCTCCGAATGGAGAACCTGTGTCATTTGGATACCTCCTCCAAGTTATTTTTTGCACTGGAAGTTCGAACTAAGAGAGGTCAGCAGATAACTTCAGTAAGGACGAAGGAAGGAAGAATAACGCACGATCAAAAAGACATCAGGTATTCCCTCAAGAACTACTTCTCTGACCTGTATCGCGCTAAGGGAATCGATAACGAGATCACAGGATCCTTGACTTCCTCCTTACCCACCTTGTCGGAGTCTGCGTGCCTGCAACTGAACAAGGAGGTAACCATGGAAGAACTCCATGCTGCTTTACAAACCTTACCTTCAGGTAAGGCCTCTGGCTTGGATGGGATACCTGCAGAATTTTACAAAGCTTTCTGGGACCTCCTGGGACCAGAGTTACTCGAAGTTTTGGTTGACAGCCTACGATTAGGCTTACTGCCGCTAAGCTGTCGTAGGGCGGTACTCGCCCTGGTCCCAAAGAAAGGAGACCTCCAGCAACCGCAAAATTGGCGTCCCATCTCACTGCTTTGTACGGATTACAAAGTTTTCTCCAAGGCTCTTACCAACCGGCTCAGGCCCGTGATTGGCGACATCATACACCCCGATCAATGCTACTGTGTTCCGAAAAGGACAATACATGACAGTATTTTTATCGTGCGTGATTTAATTGATATCTGTGATCTTAAACAAAGAAATGTTAGTCTGGTTTTTTTAGACCAGGAAAAGGCCTTTGATACCATTGATCACTTTTATCTTTTTTCGGTTTTACATGGGTTTGGGTTTCCAGAAAATTTTATCTCTCATGTACAGTTACTGTATAATAATATTTTTAGTCTACTCAAGGTTAACAATATTTTATGTCCACCTTTCCCGGCTAGTAGAGGCATTCGCCAAGGATGTCCTTTGTCCGGCCTCCTGTACTCCCTCGCACTTGAACCTTTGCTTGTTCGCTTGCGTGCACGTCTTCTCGGTTTCCTTCCGCAACCAACGGCGCACCCAGTTAAGGTGATCGCTTATGCGGACGATCTTTGCGTAATCGTTCATTCGGATGAAGATGTCTCCGCCTTGGTCCAATGTGTCCATGAATTTAGTTTGGCAAGCTCTGCAAAGGTCAATTGGAAGAAGAGCAGTGCTCTTTACCTTGGTCCACAAAATGGAGCCATTCCTCCAACTCTGCCCGAACAACTTGAATGGACAAGGGATGGAATCCTTTATATCGGTGTTTTTCTTGGCTCTGAAAACTTCATTTAAAAAAACTGGGAGTCTCTTATACTCAAAACTGAGACGGTTGCTGAAATGGAAGGGTTTACTTTGTCAACTTTCTTATCGGGGCCGAACCCTTGTTATAAATAACCTTGCGGCATCAATGCTTTGGCATGTTTTAATGGCACTGCAGCCCCCAGATTTCATTCTCAAAAAGCTACAAGCTACTTTTATCGACTTTTTTGGGGGAGGTAAGCACTGGCTTCGACCTGGTGTGCTAAGCCTGCCTGCTGCTCAAGGAGGACATGGACTGATTGCTGTTTCTAGCAAAGTGATGGCTTTTCGCCTCCTTTCACTTCGTAGGCTGCTGTACACCGACGTCTCGTGGAAAGCGTCGGCTCACTGCCTGCTTCAGCAAGCAGGGAAACTCAACTACGACCAAGAACTGTTCCTTATAGACACCAAGAAAGTTGATGTAACACCAGTCCCCCTATTCTATAGGAGTATGCTGGAGGCATGGCAAGCGGTTACTGTTCGCTGTGACAACAGGAACTATTCCCTTGAGCTGTTTTTAAACGAGCCAATCTTTTTAAACCCCATTTCTGAAGGGGTCTGCAGTGACCGTGCTTTTATGCAAAGGTTTATTGACGTCGGATGCATCAAGGTTAAACATCTCAGAACCCCTTTTCCTTACAAGTGGAAGCCAGCTGCTGACGTTGCTTACTTATTGGCTTACTTATTGGCTTACTATGTACAAGGCCCCCATCGCCAAGCGCTCCGGAGACTTACAGTGGCGGCTGGCGCACTACATTTTACCATCAAATGTTTTATCGCATCGCATATGTTCCGATAGCACGGAATTGTGTCCGTTTTGCGGTGCGACAGAAACCATTTCTCACATTTTTGTTGATTGCCCTAGGTTGGCACCCCTTTTTACAGTTTTATCGCGTGTGGTCCGGGGGCTTGGCCTAATTTTTACGCATTGTGTTTTTATTTTCGGTTTCACTACTTCCCGCCTGTGTAAAGACGAGTGCCTTTTAGTCAACTATTTGTCTTCTGAAGCAAAACTTGCCATATACTTGTCAAGAAAACACAGGATGCAAAATGCCTGTAATTCTGTTGATGATGTTGTTCACCTTTTTAAAGCCTTCGTCACATCGCGTGTAAATCTTGAGTTTCAATCGAATGATTGCACAGTGTTCTCACAACGGTGGTGTATCAAGGCATCCTTATGTCAACTGGCTGATGGTTCTCTTACAATGAATTTATGATTTATCTTGTCTCCCATTTTAAACTTGTACAGCCATTGCCTTGAATTGTTTTTTGGGTTTTCACTGTGAACAATGTTTTCCTGGCAACAAACGGGGACAAATGTCAAATGTCTATCTCTCTCTCTCTCTCTCTCTCTCTCTCTCTCCCTCTCTCTCCCTCTCTCTCCCTCTCTCTCCCTCTCTCTCCCTCTCTCTCCCTCTCTCTCCCTCTCTCTCTCTCTCCCTCTCTCTCCCTCTCTCTCCCTCTCTCTCCCTCTCTCTCCCTCTCTCTCCCTCTCTCTCCCTCTCTCTCCCTCTCCAAATTTGTGGGGGGGGGGGGGGGGGGGGGGGTTACAGCTCGACCCGGGGGTAAACGCGTGAACGGATCACCGCTGTAGCCCCAGAAAGCTTGCAACTCCAAAGCGTCATACAGATGGAGCATCTGTAAGATGGAGAACCTACAAGATGGGGCACCTGCAAGATGGATGACCTGCAAGATGGATAACCTGCAACATTGCGTGCCTGCAAGATGGCGTACCTCCAAGATGGAGCACCTCCAAGATGGAGCACCTGCCCATTACGATCGGCCTTTTTCCAACACCTCTGGAGTGGCTCACAAGTCCCCAAGTTCATCAAGGAAAACATATCGGAAAAGTGTTATGATGTAATGCGTTCACAAACATTCCTCCAGCAGTGAACATGGTGACGTGTTACATGGTGCATTCAGAAAAGAACACGGTTGGGAAGGACACGGATGCTCTGTCGCTCCCGGCTGCTGGTTATGCGAGGTTTATCTACTGGTCCCTCCATTTGGATCGCATTGGGATCACCAATAAAAAAAAAAAGAAAAAAAAAGTCTCTCTCTCTCTCTCTCCCCCTCTCTCTCTCTCTCTCCCCCTCCCTCTCTCCCTTCTCTCTCTCCCCTTCTCTCTCTCCCCCCCTCTCTTTCCCTTTCTCAATTTTTCACTTAATTTAATCAAACGCTTAATTTGCCCTTGATGTGTTCATAGCTCTTGCGTGAGCATTTCCTTTAAAATTGTTTGTGGTTTCTGTTTGTGTCCTCACCTTTGGTTGGTAAAATTTTTATACTTGCTGGTTTCTTTTGAATATCCTTTGTTCTTTTTTGGTGTGTTTATGATCCTTATACAATGTTTCTTTGAACTCGTTGCTTGGTTTAACACTGCTTTGTGGAATGGTTTTATACTTTTATAATAAAAGGATACAAAAGTCTCTCTCTCTCTCTCTCTCTCTCTCTCTGGGTTACAGTTCGACCCGGGGGTAAATGAGTGAACGGATCAATGCTGTAGCCCCAGAAAGCCTGCAACTCCAAAGCATCATACAGATGGAGCACCTGTAAGATGGAGAACCTACAAGATGGATAACCTGCAAGATGGGGCACCTGCAAGATGGGGCACCTGCAAGATGGAGCACCTGCAAGATGGAGCACCTGCAAGATGGAGCACCTGCAAGATGGAGCACCTGCAAGATGGAGCACCTGCAAGATGGATAACCTGCAAGATGGACAACCTGCAACATTGCGTGCCTGCAAGATGGCGTACCTCCAAGATCGAGCACCTCCAAGATGGAGCACCTGCCCATTACGATCGGCCTTTTACCAACACCTCTGGAGTGGCTCACGAGTCCCCAAGTTCATCAAGGAAAACATATCGGAAAAGTTATATGATGTGATGCGTTCACAAACATTCCTCCAGCAGTGAACATGGTGACATGTTACATGGTGCGTTCAGAAGGGAACACGGTTGGGAAGGACACGGATGCTCTGTCGCTCCCGGCTACTGGTTGTGCGAGGTTTATCTCCTGGTCTGTCCATTTGGATCGCATTGGGATCACCAAAAAAACAAACAAAAAAAAAAAAACGTCTCTCTCTCTCTCTCCCTCTCTCTCTCCCCCTCTCCCCCCACCCCCTCTCTCTCTCTCCCTTTCTCAATTTTTCGCTTAATTTAATTAAATGCTTAATTTGCTCGATGTGTTCATAGCTCTTGCATGAGCATTTCCTTTAAAATTGTTTGTGGTTTTTGTTTGTGTCCTCACCTTTGGTTTGTAAAATTTTTATACTTGTTGGTTTCTTTTGAATATCCTTTGTTCTTTTTTGGTGTGTTCATGATCCTTATACAATGTTTCTTTGAACTCGTTGATTGGTTTAACACTGCTTTGTGGAATGGTTTTATACTTTTATAATAAAAGGATACAAAAGTCTCTCTCTCTCTGTCTCTCTCTGTCTCTCTCTGTCTCTCTCTCCCTCTCTCTCCAAAAATTGGAACGATACAGAGAAGATTAGCATGGCCCTGCGCAAGGATGACACGCAAATTCGTTCTCTCTCTCTCTCCTCCCACTTTCCACAGCTGTTGCCCGCACGCGCGTAATCACAGTTTCCCAGTGCTCAGGGTCTCTGTCGGTTCGCGTTGTGTGTGCTGTCTTCCCATTTTTCTTCCCGTTCTTTCTCTCTCCATATCGTCTAAGTTATGGTGTCCTCCTTTCCAACACCTTGTCTGATCTTTTGAGAGAGAGAAGAGAGAAGAGAGAAGAGAGAAGAGAGAGCAGAGAGCGAGCAGAGAGCATTCGACGGTTTCTCGGTACGTTGTTTTCCGTTCTGGGCAGCGCCTTCTATCGATCGATCTACCGTTGTGTAAAATTAGTTTATCGCGTTTATCTCTTATTTTTATTTCTTTTTACTCATACCTTTTCCTTTCGTTTATATCGCTTTCATTTTCTCGCTACCTGTCGAGGTTTGAACGGTGGTAGCTGCTTTATTTTCATATATCCGGCCATTGAATAACCATGGCGGGTCAAAGTTCACGTTACGCTTCCTTTGAAGCACTGACCCAAAAGCACGGGATCGTGTGTGTTCCTCCGTCGGAGATCGACATGGAGAAGTTAATATTTGCTGTCGGCGAGATCGTCGGCATCGAGAATGTTAGTGGTTTCGCGCATGAACAAGCGTATTGTTTTTTTCGTCTCCGAAGTTCGGAGAGTCGCGCAAGTCGTGGAGTGCGGGGTTTTTTTCGACCCCGATATTTACGTCCCCTTTTCCCCCCTGGATACTCCTGCAAAAAAAGTTGTGATTTCGAATTTACCCCCCTTTGTTAAAGGTGAACAAATCACATCCCAATTAAAAAAATATGGAACGGTTGTGTCTCCGATAATGATGATTCCGTTTCGAAGTCAAAACGACAAACTGAAGCACATTATGTCGTTTCGCCTAATTCTCTACATGATTCTACCTGCGGGTGTTTCGGCGTTCCAGGCGATACTTCCCTTCAAAATAGACGGGCATACTTACATGGGGTATGCTAATACGGAAACCCTGGTGTGTTTTGGTTGTGGTGAATTCGGCCATGTAAAAAGATCATGGCCCAGAGACATGCCGAATCAAGCTGCCAACAAAGGTCCCGCAACCCAACAACTCCCAACTCCCTCAGGTAACATTACCGACGTGGAGCCAGCAGCTTCAAATGAAGCACCTGCTCCTACAACCAAAAGTACTGTTGCGAATATGGAATTTGGCCTCCATATCCGCTTGTAAATATTCCCCTATTTCCCCAATACTCCCCAACTATCCCCAATCCCCCATTCCCTAGTCCCATTGTCTGTAAACAACACTCTGTAGAACCGACCTTCCCCTTTTTCCCCCATTAAATGTCGTGCCCAGGTCCACCGCATCACACGTAGACAACTTTCGGACATCTTGCTAGTTATTCTTAGTCTATGTCAGTTAAGGACTCGTTTCCATTAATTCTGACTCTTCGTTGCACCAGAATGTGATTATATGGCACCAGTAGTGAGTTTAGGACCTTCCCATACCTCCTCCCATCTTCTTCCCCAAACAACAACAACAACAACGACAACTACAACAACAGAGGGGCGCGGCGCGGCGAGGGGGGGAGTGTGCGTCCTCACACCGGCTCGGTTAGCCGCCATGACCATGCGCTCCACGGGGTTACCACGAAGGGGCTGGCTGTCAGCTCCTCGTCAAGGGCGGAGCCGGTAACCCCCCCGCACGCACCCAATGAGAAGCGACGTGCCGATTCCATCTGGGGCGGAGCTAACGAGCCGAGGGCGTGTCCCTCCCCGCCGGATATACGCGGCCACGTACCGGACGTGACGTGAGATGCGCCCCGAGCTTGAGAAGACAAGAGAGCCACCTCCGAGCGCTGAGAGACCTCCTGCATCTTTTGGGCCGCGCTATCCTGTCCCTGAGCACAAGGTGCACCTTGTGCTGGCCATCGAATACCCGCTTTCCTTGCCATCAATCCCCGTGTGAGTCAGTTTTTGTCCTGTTTATCTGTCGTCTGTCGGGGCTATTATAAGACCGTAATTAAGTGCCTATCTTACTATGCTGTACCTCTCATCCCTGTAATCTGACCTTCCGCCCTAATATAATCTCCTCCGGAGGTCTTGAGAACCGTATCCCTGGTGTCGTGTCATTTTAATCCCAGCCGTGTGTCTTTTCCTTCATTGATCTAGCGTAGCGCGATTAGTCAACGTTCGGGTATAATCGGGTAACTTGTGCAGACGTGGTCATACCAAACCACTCGGTAAATAACATCTAAGCCGCGTCTGTAACAATTGGTGTCGAGGAGTGGAATTCGGACCCGGGACTAAATTTATTAGGCCCAAATTTGTAGTAGAATCGATTCGGAGCGCGTTTCCCGCGCGAAATTATAACGGCGAAATTTGAATTTGTTATACGAAAATAAAAACCCGAATTTTGAAAGTCGCGCTATGGCAGACCAAGACAGCTGGGGTCCGGTAGTGGAGAGTGAGGCAGGGTCGGTCCAGGACCAAATTGAGGGACGCGAGGAGAGCGAAGCAGTGAGGGTAGCAGGTTCGCAAAGTAGCGCCGTCACGCACGAAGTAGCGGGCGCGCAAAATGGCGCCTCGCAGATGGCCACGGCGTCCACGCCCGCGACCGTGGCAGCGCCCCTGGTGGATTTGAACCTTTTTTTTCTACAAATGAAGGCCCTTATGGACAAGAATAGCGAAGAAATGGGAAACCAAATGGGGGTAATGGGGAACCGAATGGATGCTCAGAGTGAGCGATTGGAGGGCCAATTGGGGGTAATGGGAAACCAAATGGGGGTAATGAGGGACGAAGCGAGGGGTACCAGTGAGGGGTTAGACAATAATTTTAAGGGATTAGACAAGAAATTTGGGAAGTTAGACAATAATTTTGAGGAGTTAGACAAGAAATTTGGGAAGTTAGACAATAATTTTGAGGAGTTAGACAAGAAATTTGGGAAGTTAGACAATAATTTTGAGGGGTTAGACAACGGGATAAAAGAGGTGAGGAATGGGTTAATAGGGTTAGAAAACAGTATGGAAGGCAAATTGAGGGACATGAGGGACCAAGCGGAAAGGGAAGTTAAACAAATGGAGCAGCAGATAGAGGGGGTCAGAATGGGGGTAGAAACCAAACTGGATGCTCACAGGGAGGAAATGGAGCAGATGAGGGTGGCATCTGGGCAGGAGATGCAAGTGATGGGAGAGGAGATCAGGAGAGGAGTGAGTGAGGAGGTCGGAGGAGTGCGCGAGGAGGTGAGGCACTGTAAGGAGCACATGGAGAAGGAGGTGAGAAAGGGGACTGTAAAGTTACAAGGGGGCATAGAGGACCTGACGCAGGAGGTGGAGCAGCTGACGGTGGGACAGACGGAGTTAGTGGAGCAGGTTCAAAGGAACACTGCGGTATTAGGAGGTTTAAAAGCGACACAGAAAGAACTAAAAGATGACTTGGTAGCGACGAAGAGGGAATGTCAGATGGTACGTGAGGGACTGACAACGAGGTTGGACGAGGTGATAGAGGTAATGGAGACGAAGGACCGGCAGGTGAGGACGCACATGGAAACGGTCAAGGTAGCCTTGGAGGACGAGCTGGAGGAGACGTACCGGGGAATAAAAGAGGTGAAGCACAAATTAGAAGAAGTGGAAGAAGGGATGAGCGAAATTAAGAAGCGACGGAGAGGGGATAAGAAAGAGATAAAAGAGGAGATAAAAGAATTGGTCCAAAGTCTGTGTTTGGATCGTGATGATGTGCTCATTAACCGGATGAGGGATTCGCAGGTGATGGAGGAGAAGCGAAGAGGAAGAGGACCCGGTGTAAGTGGTGACCAATATGGTCGTGCGTATGATGCGCCAGGGGATTTAAGAAGCTTGGGGGTCGAGATGGACCCGGATGTTCGTGAGAGGCCGTTGGTGAAGTGTGCGACAGGTCTGGTGTGCGAAAAAGGAGGTGTGCGAGAAAGTCCGACTCTGGGGTGTGTGAGGAAAAAGTGCGTGCCGAGGAGTGAGTGTGCCGTCAAGAGTGAGTCGGTCGTAGCACGTGTGCGAGGGAGCACATGGAAGCGTGGTGTGGTGAGTGCTACGGAGGGTGTGACGGGAGAGTGTGCGCGAGAAAGGTGTGTGACGGACAGGTGCATGGGGAAAGAGTGCGCTGTCAAAGGCAAGGAAGAATGCACGCCTGTGGTGAGTGTTACAGAGGGTGTGACGGGAGAGTGTGCGCGAGAAAGGTGTGTGACGGACAGGTGCATGAGGAAAGAGTGCGCTGTCAGAAGTAAGGAAGAGTGTCCACCTGTGGTGAGTGTTACAGAGGGTGTAACGGGAGAGTGTGCGCGAGAAAGGTGTGTGACGGACAGGTGCATGAGGAAAGAGTGCGCTGTCAAGAGTAAGGGTGAGTGCGCGGTCAAGAATGGAGGTGAGAGTAGTGAGAGTGACAAGGAGAGTGAGTTGGTTGTGACAGGTGAGCGAGGATGTACACCTGGGATGGAAGGATGCACACCTGGAATGGTAGAGCGTGAGTGGGAATGCACGCTGGAGTTGGTGGTGAGGCACGTGGTTGGGTGTGCGAATGAGGGCACACCTGTGATTGTCACAGAGGAGGTGACCGAGGAGGGGGCGCGAAGAGGTGTGTTGGTGAGGTGTGCGACCAACGAATGTGTGCCAAAGTGTTCGGTGGTCAGGTGTGTGACCAAGTCTGTGAGTGGAATGAGAGTACCTGGGTGTGTAAGGAAAGGTACGAGGAGCATGGAAACGGCTGGAGGTGTGAGCAAGGAACGGGCTGCGGGGTGTAAGAATCCAGGTGAAGCATCGACGGTAACCAGGTTAGAGGTTAGGTCGACTTTCAGCCGAAGCGGGCCCTCGGTGCGTGCTGGGCCTCGCTTTGAACGGCCGCGTCCGTGCTCCACTAGGCGGAGCGGGCAGGCCGATAGAAAGGGTCGTCATGGCGACCACTTTTTGTTGAGGCAGTCCGGCAGGTCGAGATCGGGACATTGGATGGCTCCGTGCCGAGATGGTGCGTGGGATCTCGGCACGGGTAAGCCCCCGTCCCTGCACCGAATGCCGGACGCATCCAGCCGCTGGCACAGAACAACCCGCATTCATGGCTTGGCTTTACGAAGCCGGGCTTTGGACAGGAATTGGCGCACCGAGAGGCATTAGTGAGTAGACTGTGTGATGAGGATAGTGTTTTGGCCCCGAAATTAGAGAAAAAACAAAATTTGATGATTGGCAAAGGATTGGCAGTAATGATTGGCAGATGATGAGTAGGATTGGCAAATTTTTGATTTGTTGAAATTTGATGTGCAAAATTGGTAGTGAGCGATGGGCCCGGTGGGTAAGGCTGGCATCCCTGCCACCCTTCCCATGGTGGGGGCAAAGGAGCAATAGCTTATGGGGTTGATGGCAGTGAAAACTAGCCCGGGTGGGTTAGGTTATATTGTAGGGATCTAGAAGAGATTGACATTAGGTGACGTTAAGTTTAGTTAGTGACTGATACCTGTAGTGGGGACGCAGGTAGATTAGTATGGATGATAATGACGTGGGAGCGCAATAGTTTAAAGGGACGACTGGGAAGCGCAAGTTTCAGAAGGGAGTAGTTAGCTGAGATGATGCCGTGTGTGTGTGAGAATTGAACAGGTGTGATTGCACAGGTGTGCAACTGGACAGGTGTGTGGAGCAGTGTGTGAGTAGTGAGTGTTGTGGATCAGCGCGAATGCGCTTGGGGAGAGAAGGGTGCAGGTGGCACCAGGTGTGAGAGCACAGGTGTGCAAGTACAGGTGTGTGGAGAGAGTTGGAGTGAGTGGTACGGAGTGGTGTGCATGGTGCGAAGGTGTGAATGGGGGAAGAGTGGACCCCCATCACGGATACCCGGGGCGGGTAGTGTAAGTGTTAGGTAGAGGGTACAGGTAAATTGTGGTTGGATATTGGCATCTGTGGTGCGGGTGACAGAATGGTGTTGTGGATGGGTGCATTCGTGTTGTGGAAATGGCTGGGCGTGTAGCCTGTTAGTGTGTGTAGTTGGTTGGGCACTCCACCACTGTGAGGATGTCGGCCAGGTGAGGCCGCAGGTGGGCTCTGGGAGCCGGTAGTTGTGAGTGGGTGCCTGAGGATCCCGGGTGTGGATCGGGCAGCCCAGTGCCAGAGAGGGCACCGAGTGGGGAGAGCGCCAGAGGGCCTTCCCCAGGTAGTTAGGTTAGGGTAAGGAGCAGGTAAGCTCGGAGGCAACTGCAGTGGTGGAGGTGTGCAGGTGGGTAGACCCACTGGGAGAGGTACACGCCACAGCCCAGAAATTGTACGAGGGCACCGGGAGATGAATCGGGGGAGTGAGACCCCAAATTGAAAAGCACCACAGTCTGGCCAATGGGAATTGGTTTTTAGAACCCATAGTGTAAGAGGGCCAATGGTTTGGCCGGAGAAAGACCCCGGGTAGTGTAAAGTTGTTAAAGTCATTTAGGAGATAGTTAGGATTGATGAACCTGTCGCACCATACGCAGCCACTTACCTGAGGTGATGATGATGACTCCACACCTGTGTTTTCTTCGTTCTGTGCAGGAAATGAGGATTGCTGTGGATTTGTGAGACGCATCACGACGTGGATGAGACATTGGGGTGATTCCATGTCTCCCTCCCTAGGAGGGACTGATGATGAATTGGTAATGGCAAATTATGATGTTGAGTTGGAGATGGCAAATTATGATGTTGAGTTGAAAATGGCAAATTTGATTGGTTAGGAGGGAGAGAAGACGAATTTGGTATATGGGAGGAACGGGGAAGACAGTAGGGATGTTTGTTGATTTGTAAAGTAGATGTTTATGGGTAGTGTTGTGTTTTGTGGATACAGTAAGGGGTAAGGGAGGGGCCATGTAGGTTACCTGGTGGGGGGGGGGGGGGGGAGCGTACGGTAGGAACGTACCTGTCTCACCTGGTTCCCATGTGCCCCCAGTGTGCATTACCTTACATTGCGTGCACTTTTGCGCCCTTACCACCTTACTCACTTGTCTGCTTCTTTTGTCTCCCACCTCCGAGGATCTGGCTTTGGGGCAGAGAGAGAGGAGAGAGAGGTGCTGGCTTCGCAGTTGTGGGCCTGCACTTTCGCTGCTTGCTGCTTGGATCGATACACCATATGGACCGCAATGTTTGTGGCCACCCACAATGGACCGCAGTTCTTTTGCGGCCAAGCACCACCCGTGGAAGGACCTATGGGTCAACGTGGCACCTATGCCAAACAGGTGAACCACTAATAGTTGGCACCCTGACGGCCACAATAAGGAAATGGACGCGGTTGGCGCCTTTCTTTATTTTTTTGAAAGAAGCCAGAAGGCCACGTGCACCACACGAAGAGCAAGAGACACCTGCAGGGTTAGGGGTTGTTGAAGTTATTTTTATTCATTGAACAATGGTGACTGCACCGATTGGTGCACCGGATGGTGCTGACTGTGTGATGGGGTGGTGCTTTTCGTGCTGGGAAAGGGTGCTCTGCACGTTATTAAAGGCCGTAGGCCACAGAGCACTCGTGGGTTGGTGTATCGATGCTGGCATGCGTGCTCTCTCTATGCATAACATCTGCATGTGTTCCTCCAGAAACAGGTCCTGGATCGTAGCGTAAATAGCAGCGTAGTCGTGTAAATAATGCTCCCTACCGGCTGTATGTTTAGTTTGCGAATTCTTTCCGGATTCGGTTATCCTGTGGGTGTGTTTCTGAGAGGAGAAGGGTGCAACGTCGCAGGGGGACATATTTACTCATTTGTGAATATCTGTAAAACTGTCGCACTCAGGGTAGAGTTAATAGTAGAGGGAACTACATCTGAGTGCCACACTAAAATAGGTAAAAATTTATCGGGTCGGGACGCCCCGATGGTAGAGAAGGGTGCAATGTTGCGAATATGGAATTTGGCCTCCATATCCGCTTGTAAATATTCCCCTATTTCCCCAATACTCCCCAACTATCCCCAATCCCCCATTCCCTAGTCCCATTGTCTGTAAACAACACTCTGTAGAACCGACCTCCCCCTTTTTCCCCCATTAAATGTCGTGCCCAGGTCCACCGCATCACACGTAGACAACTTTCGGACATCTTGCTAGTTATTCTTAGTCTATGTCAGTTAAGGACTCGTTTCCATTAATTCTGACTCTTCGTTGCACCAGAATGTGATTATATGGCACCAGTAGTGAGTTTAGGACCTTCCCATACCTCCTCCCATCTTCTTCCCCAAACAACAACAACAGCAACGACAACTACAACAACAGAGGGGCGCGGCGCGGCGAGGGGGGGAGTGTGCGTCCTCACACCGGCTCGGTTAGCCGCCATGACCATGCGCTCCACGGGGTTACCACGAAGGGGCTGGCTGTCAGCTCCTCGTCAAGGGCGGAGCCGGTAACCCCCCCGCACGCACCCAATGAGAAGCGACGTGCCGATTCCATCTGGGGCGGAGCTAACGAGCCGAGGGCGTGTCCCTCCCCGCCGGATATACGCGGCCACGTACCGGACGTGACGTGAGATGCGCCCCGAGCTTGAGAAGACAAGAGAGCCACCTCCGAGCGCTGAGAGACCTCCTGCATCTTTTGGGCCGCGCTATCCTGTCCCTGAGCACAAGGTGCACCTTGTTTGTGCTGGCCATCGAATACCCGCTTTCCTTGCCATCAATCCCCGTGTGAGTCAGTTTTTGTCCTGTTTATCTGTCGTCTGTCGGGACTATTATAAGACCGTAATTAAGTGCCTATCTTACTATGCTGTACCTCTCATCCCTGTAATCTGACCTTCCGCCCTAATATAATCTCCTCCGGAGGTCTTGAGAACCGTATCCCTGGTGTCGTGTCATTTTAATCCCAGCCGTGTGTCTTTTCCTTCATTGATCTAGCGTAGCGCGATTAGTCAACGTTCGGGTATAATCGGGTAACTTGTGCAGACGTGGTCATACCAAACCGCTCGGTAAATAACATCTAAGCCGCGTCTGTAACAGTACCAAAAGATCCCTTTCACCCTCTCAAAGCACCGCTGAACCTGGATCGAAAATTCTGGCTGCTTCAGCCGCCCTTCGTTCCTTTGCTCAGGTGCTCCCAGGTGCTCGCCCCACAACACAGGTCCCATGTACTTCTGTGTCGTCAGACTGTCCCCCCTCTGAATCATGTGTCACCTCAAAAGTATCATGCAGTGACGCTGATGTTGCACCTTCTCTTTCCCCTCCTTCTGTCCCCCCTCCTCCCCCCCATCCCCCCTCCTTGCCTCCTCCTACCCATTCTCTTGCCCCCCCTCTTGCTCCTCCTCCTCTCCATCCTATTCCCGACAACCCTTACCCTCCTCTCCTTGCTTTTCTCCCCCCTCCTCCCCCCCTTTCCCTTCCCTCTGCTTCTTCTTCTTCTTCTCCTCCTGCACCACCTCCTCCACTTCACCCTCCCCTCCTTGCCCTGCAACCTCTAACTACCACTACCAGTGTGCCCCTTTTTGAGTGTACCACCCCTACACTCTCTGAGTTACTTCAACCTTGCAGTTCCTCTGCTAAAGATAACATCGTCATTGTTACAACTATTGACCCACCCAAGCATGTACCTGCCGAGTTTGTTGCCCCTACTGCACCCTCGGGTTCCCCCTCTGAAACAACCATGGACATCGAGCAAATGGTGAAGGCCCTGAGGATAATGAGGGCTATGATTCAGACGGTTGCTCCTCCCTGGCATCAAGTGCATTTGGTGAGGAGGTCCCCCCAGACAGTAGTCTCGACGGTACAATTTCAACCTCTGATATTTTAGATTTCTTGAAAAAAAACCACTCGTAAGAAACGAGTAAACCTGAATGATTTTTTCCCCAATGTGCGTGCTTTTGTTCAAAAAGCGCAAATCATTATTAAGAATCCAGAAACTGTTGCCATTTCCAGCGCTTCTTGTAAACAACTGAAAAGACACATCGTTAAAGCAAGGAAACTTTTGAATGAATAATCATCCTTTGTGGGCCACTCTTCTCATCATGATAATAGCAAGTTTGAACATAAACGGCGGGCGTAATCCCCTGCGCAAAGTTCAAACGATGCAGCTGATAGAGAATGAGAAGGTAGACATTCTTCTCTTACAAGAAACTCGCTCGACTGCGAGTTGCATGGCAGATTGGAGGCTGAAGCTGAAAGGCACCTGGTTTTTTAGTAACACGTCTTCGGTTAGTGCTGGTGTTGCTTTCTATATATCTGCACATCTTCCCGTCTCCTCTCTTGTTTTTAAAGAAATTGTACCGGGATATCTAGCTTCCATTGAATTTTTATATCACCACCAGCAGATGGTAATTGTCAATGTTTATGCCCCAAGTGACAGCACAGCCAGGACGGCTTTCTTCACCGAATCCTTTACCTTCCTTAATCATCTTGCCCCTGATACCCTTTTATGCTTAGGTGGTGATTTTAATTGCACATTAGACCCAGCCAAAGATCGGAACAGCCCTGAACCCCATCCAGCTAGTGCTAGGCCTCTGTCTACGCTTCTGTCTCGGAACGACCTTGGTGATGTTTGGCGACTGCAGCACGGGAACACTCAACAATTTACTTGGTGTCGTTGCCTGCTAAACAACTTGTCGCTTGCAAGGCTTGATAAATTTTATATCAGCCTCTCCTTTTTAAACCTTGTTAGTTTTACTGATATTACTCCTGGGTTTTCTGACCATTTTTTTATTAAAATGCGTCTTTTTTTCCCTAGCCCTCAGAGGCATACTTCTCATTGGTCTTTTAATATTTCTCTTTTAAATGATCCCTTTTTTAAACTATCCTTTAAAAATTTCTGGCTTCGGATTCTAGAATCGCGGAATGATTTCACCAATCTGTGCCTATGGTGGGATTATGTAAAGGCACAAATCCGAGTCTTCTGCCAGCAATACAGTAATAATTTTCCTAATGCAAAGCAAGCCAGGATATGCATTTTAAAGAAGGAAATTCTTGACCTGCAGTAAAACGCGACTAACATTGATGAGATACGATGCCATCGGCTTCATGAGAAACAAGCCCTACTGAATGTTTTAACTAAAGATGATGCTCTCGGGGCGCTAACACGACTTCGAGTAAAAGGTTTATCTACCTCAGAAACGTGTTGTAAAGATTTTTTTAGCTTTGAAAAAGCCGCAAAATCTAATAGATTGTTGCTAAGCTTACGTTCAAGTGACAGACAAATTATTGAGGAGAATGCTCAGTTGAAGTGTCTTATCAGAGACTTCTTTAAGAACGTTTTTACTGCAAAGGAAAGTAATGATCAAGAAATGTTTGATTTTACCCAAAATCTACCACGATTACAAGAATCACAGCAGCGCTCTCTAGAACAAGATTTTACAGTGGGTGAACTTTTAACAGCTCTTAATAGCCTTAATGATAATAAAGCACCTGGCTTTGATTGCTTACCCGTGGAATTTTATAAAGCATTCTGGGACTTGCTCGGTCCGACACTTTTAGATGTTTTTAAGTATAGTTCACAAGAGGGTGTGTTACCTCTAAGTTGTCGCCGTGCAATTGTGTGCCTTATCCCAAAGAAAGGAGACTTACAGTCTTTACAAAATTGGCGGCCTATCTCTCTGCTTTGTGTGGATTACAAAATTCTTTCCAAAGTCCTTGTAAACCGCATAAAGCCCCTTCTTAGTTTTTTAATACATTTTGATCAATCCTTTTGTATTTTAAATCGGTCGATTCATGACAATATTTTTTTAATTCGGGACTTGTGGGATGTCTGTGCTGCACAAAAACAGAATGCTGGCCTAGTTTTACTTGACCAGGAGAAAGCATTTGACACTATTAGCCATGAATATGTTTTTCATACCCTAAAACGGTTTGGTTTTGGGGCAGCCTTTATTTCTCACGTTTCATTGCTGTACAATCATGTTTTTAGCATCATTAAAGTCAACAACAGTTTATGTGCACCACTAACGGTTGAAAGAGGAGTCCGCCAAGAGTGTCCTTTATCGGGCATTCTCTACTCCCTCTGCATTGAACCTCTACTAATCCGCCTTCGTGCTAGTTTACCAGGTTTTCCTGTGTTGCCAACTGAAAGGCCAATTGTCACCTCAGCATATGCTGATGATGTGTGTGTTGTGGTGCGTATCAGTGATGATGTCACCATGCTACTAAATAATCTGGAAAAAATTTCCTCGGCATGTACAACTGCAATCAATTGGAACAAATGCAAAGCTTTATGGATTGGCCATCCCCCCGCTGTTGGTTTGCCTTGTCTTCCCAGAGGCCTGCAGTGGGAGAAGGAAGGCATCCTTTATCTGGGTGTGTACATTGGCACTCCAGCGTTCATGGAAAAGAACTGGGTTAACACAGTTAATAAAATTGATAATAGGCTAGAGAAGTGGAGAGGAATATTATCTACATTGTCATACAGAGGACGTGCCCTAGTGATTAACAATGTAGTGGCTTCCTTGTGGCATAAGATGATTGCTTTGCACCCTCCTGAAGCACTGCTGCTGCCACTCCAGAAACACCTACTGGATTTCTTCTGGGGCGGCAAGCATTGGGTCAAGCCTGAAGTCCTTTACCTTCCATTGGCAGAAGGTGGCCATGGCCTCATTGACATTGTCAGCTGACTAATGGCTTTTCGAGTCGCCACTGTTCACCGTTTTCTTTTTTTCACTTCGCTGCCATGGCGGCTCACTGCCAACTACCTGTTGAAAATGGCTGGCATGCTTGATTTCAACAAGGGACTTTTTCTCATGGACCTGCAATATGTTGACATCTCCCCATTGCCTCCTTTCTACCAAGACCTGCTGCAAGCCTGGCAGCCTCTCGTGGTGCACCGAGATATGGCTCATTACAACACCACCAACTTCCTTGATGAGCCTATCTTTTACAATGCACTCTTTCCCAACATACTTCGATCACGTGCCTTTGTGCAATGTTTCACAAGTTCTGGTGTGCACGTCATACGAGACCTGTGGGATAACCGGAATGAAACTTGGCACTCAGCAGGACATATTGCAACCGCTGCTGGAATGCGCTCTGTAAGAGCTGTCTCCCAGCTCATTCAAGAAGTGTTGCATACCTTCAGAGGACTGGGTCTTCATTTTGATGCCAACAACAATGACCCTGCAATGCATGTTCTCTCCCTTCATCAGGTGCAAATATCATCGGCTGCATTAACAGAATCTGTGTGCCTGTCTTCCTCTCCACTTCCTAGCGCTGAAAAAAAGTGCCTGGACCACCTCTGTGTTGCCATTCGGCATCCTTACGTGTGCAAGGTTTGGATCCCGATGGACAGGGATGTTACCGCCGCCCCCCCCCCCCCTTGCCCACAATGGGCCACCAACACCATGTATGCTCCACCAATTGTAAAACGGACTGGTGATATCTCTTGGAGAATTGTACATATGATTTTACCTACCAATGTTTTATTACACCGTTTTAGTGTTTTAAATTCTGTTTCATGCCCCTTTTGTACGGCCTCTGAAGATTTACATCATGCCTATGTTGACTGTGCAAGGCTGACCCCACTTTTTATTTTGTTGTCACAATTGTGCTGCCATATGAATGTTTCTTTTTCTTTACGTATGTTTATTTTTGGTTTGCCATTGAATCCTAAGAATATCTGTGCTCACCAATTTTTTAATAGCTGAAGGGAAGCTAGCAATTTATAAAACAAGGAAAGCTAAACTTCTTGCCAACCCTGATGCTGGCTACAATGTTTTAACAGTTTTTTAAGGCCCTTACCGTGCGTGGCCAGGCTACGTGCGAGTTTTATTTTCACCAAAACGGAAAATAATTTAGATCTTTTTAAGCAAAAATGGTGTTACAAGAACGCACTGTGTAAAGTAGTCAACAATGATCTCATCTTTTCTTTTTAAATGTGCACTTGTATTATTTCATGCTTTATTATTTTAACTTCCTTTTATGATTGCTGTTTGTTGGCAAAGTCTAGCGCTGTTGTTTTCTATCCTTGCTTAAATAAAGGTATACAAAAGTCAAAGTCTCTCTCTCTCTCTCTCTCTCTCTCTCTCTCTCTCTTCCCCCCTCTCTCTCTCTCTCTCTCTCCATCTCTCTCTCTCTCTCTCTCTCTCTCTCCATCTCTCTCTCTCTCTCTCTCCATCTCTCTCTCTCTCTCTCTCCATCTCTCTCTCTCTCTCTCCCTCCCTCTTCTCTCTCTCCCTCCCTCCCTCTCTCTCTCTCTCTCCATCTCTCTCTCTCTCTCTCCTCTCATCTCCATCTCTCTCTCTCTCTCTCTCTCTCTCTCTCTCTCCATCTCTCTCTCTCTCCATCTCTCTCTCTCTCTCTCTCTCTCACTCTCTCTCCTCTCTCTCTCTCTCTCTCCATCTCTCTCTCTATCTCTCTCTCTATCCTCTCTCTCTATCTCTCTCTCTATCTCTCTCTCTATCTCTATCTCTATCTCTATCTCTCTCTCTCTCTCTCTCTCTCTCTCTCTCTCTCTCTCTCTCTCTCTCTCCTCCACTTTGCACAGCTGCCGCTCGCTTAGCACGCACGTGCGATTGCCAGGTCTGTTGCTCAGTCACTGGCGGTACGTGCTGTGTCTCGTGTTGCTTTTTTTCCTTTCTTCCTACCTTTTGGTCCTTTCTGCTGTCCGAGTGTCGGTGTCCCTTTCTATCGTCTTGTCGACTGAGCGAGAGAGGGAGAGAGCGCGGTTAAAGTTATCCGCTTTAGGTGGTTAACGGGATTTATTTATTTATTTCCCAGTTATTGTTGTTGTTGTTTTTTTTCATTTATTTCGGCTTTATAAACCTTTGTACCATTTATTGGTTATTTTTTTTCGTTTAGTTACTTCAAATGGCTAGCAAGAATAGTCGAAGTAATGCCGGTCGTGACGCGGATGAGGGGTTAACAGATGAACACGGCATGTGTTTTGTCCCACCGGAAGATGTCTCGCTGGAGGAGACGCTCCTCGCAATCGGAGAATTGATCGGTTGTGAGAACATACGGGCAGCGTCCCGAATGCACCACAAGGTGGTTGTTTTCGTTTCACGTGTCCATTTCGCACGCATCGTCGTGCAGAACGGCCTCACCTTGGGTAATGACCAGTTTGTTCCGGTTTCGCCATGGAACACTCCGGCCTCGAAGGTAATACTATCAAACGTTCTACCGACGCTGTCTAATGAGGAAATTCTTCAGAAGCTCGGTCAGTACGGTACTGTGGTGTCGAGAATTATCCAAGCCTCCATTCGCACCACAGACGGGAAGCTTAAGCATATCGAAACTAGACGGTTTTGTTATGTTGTTTTGAAGGATGGTTTGACGCAATTGAATGTCTCTCTCGTTTTTAAGTCGTCAAAACGTGAGCACAGGATTTTTGCGGCAACGGAGAGGTTGATTTGTTACGGGTGTGGTGTACATGGACACACTCGGCAGTATTGTCCTGATGGGGAGAAAACGTATGCCACAGCAGCCGGACCACCTCCCCCCGTGACCACTACAGATGATTCTATAGATGTTTCGCCTTCAGTGCGGGAATCTACATCGGACCATCAAGGTACGGCTAAGAGTGGTGCTGATGAGACCCATACGGATGTGCTTCGTGTAAGCGATGAGTCATCCAGTACAGCTGGCCATCGTGCAACCGATGAGTCAGCAAATGTAAGGGAGAAGCCTCTACCTGTAGAGGGAATGTTTTGTGAGGAGCAGCAGATTGTAGATGCGGCGTCTCGGAAAAATTTGAAACGGTCACTTGTAAGTGCGAGGAATGAGGACAAAGGTGTTAAAGGTGTTAAAGTGTTGGTGGTGCAGACAGGAAGCAGTTTAAACGATTCAGACAGTCCTTCACATGAAGATCAGCAAGGTGGTGAAACTATGGCTGACATGATACCACCTGCTCAGGATGAAGGGGAACTTTTTCCTGAAGGTTGTAAATCAACCTGCGAAACCGAACAGCCTACTGATGACCATATCAATTCTAATGGGGAATGCAAAATACCCATTACTACTAATAACGACTCCTCCCCCCCCCATTGCAATGATGCATGAGTATGAAGAGGATGAAGAACCTAAGGTAGATGGGGATGGAACAGGTGTTTCTGTACAGGTTCAGGAGGAACTCGTTACTAGCGTCACGGAGGGAATTCGAACTACAGAGACACTGATCGGCCATGAGGAACCAGTGGCAATGGTTGACAGGGCTCCCCCCCCCCTCAGGAGGAAGAGCAGCCTTTGGAGATCTCAAAAGAAAATATTGTCAGATTTTTGAAGGAAACTTTCAGACAAAGGCATGTACGAATTAAGGATCACTTTCCTAATATCCAGGCCTTCCTTGCAGCCGCAAAACCTTTGCTGCAAAGGAGTGAGCATGTGGAAATCTCCGAACCTGAATTTCAGCGGCTGAGGAAATCCATCACGAAGGCAAACAAGGAATTAATTGAGGAAGAGGACTTCACCCCCTAGAAGAATCAACCATGGAACTAAATGTTGTATCCTTAAATATAAATGGGGGTCGTGCCCCCTTACGGAGGGTGCAAACCATTCAAGCGGTTGGAAAAGAAAAGGCTGACATTATTCTCTTACAAGAGACCCACGCTACTAGTGCTCAAGTAGCCGATTGGGGGAAACTTTTTAAAGGGCAATGGTGGCTAAGTGGGTTCCCTACACCTCGGGCCGGTGTTGCCATTTGCCTAAGTCACAAGATTTGTGCTCAACAGGTTTCATTTAAAGAAATCTATAAAGGGCATTTGATCTCCGTAGATTTTTCTTTATAATACCCAACAGATTATCGTAGTGAATGTTTATGCACCGTGTGACCCAATGGAGAGGAAAATTTTCTTTTCCACTCTGCGGGATTTTGTAAAAACTCTGGACCCAACAGCCTTTATCTGTATTGCGGGAGATTTTAATTGCACAATTTGTCCGTCAATTGATAGGAATGGTCATGAGCCTCATGTTGCCTCTACGAAAGCTCTAGAGGACACCATCAACATCTTTCGGTTTAAGGATGTGTGGAGATCACAACACCCACTCTCACGCTGTTATACATGGTGTAGATGCAATGATGGTATTATGTCAATGGCAAGGCTGGACAGATTCTATGTGAACAAGCCAATGTTGAATGTGGTGTTTGTCTCCAAAATTTTACCAACTGGATTCACAGACCACAGTTTAATCTCAATGTCCTTTAAGTTACCCTTTCCACCCGGTGGTAGTGCTTACTGGTCTTTGAATACTCGTCTCTTACATGACAAGGAATTTAATGAGGCCTTTCACGTCGTGTGGGAGAAAATTCGCTCCTCCAGACCTGAGTATGATAGTCTCCGGCTGTGGTGGGACATTGCAAAATCCCAAATTAAGAATTTCTGTCAACAATATAGTGCATACACCACCAAAATCCAATCGATATCAATCGATCAGTTAAAATCTGAAATTATATCGTTAGAACAGAATGTTGACGAGGTTGGGAGAGGTGCACGTGACCAACTAATATGGGCAAAGAAAGCAGTGCTGGAGGAAGCGGTACGGCAACGGGCGATGGGTGCCTTGGTCCGAATGCGAATGAGCTATTTAACTCTGGACATGCCAAACAAAGAGTTCTTTAAGTTAGAGTCTTCCCTCAAAAGGTCACAACAAATTCATACTTTACTCACTCCCAATGGGTCGCTGGTGACCTCTCAGCAGGCGATCAGGTGTACTCTGAAAGGGTTCTATTCTAACTTGTATTCTCCTCAGAACGTGGACAATGAGGTGATACGAGAGTTAACTGCTGGGCTTCCGAGTGTCGAGGAGGATGAGCGATGCATGCTCGATTCCCCAATTTCGGCTGATGAACTTGAAGCAGCTGTGCGGAGCCTGAAAGATGGGAAAGCTTCTGGAATAGATGGCCTGCCCACAGAATTCTACAAGACCTTCTGGGCCCTTGTGGGACCTGACTTACTCGATGTACTCGATGAAAGCATACGTGTCGGAGAACTTCCAATGTCTTGTAGACGAGCAGTCGTTTGTTTGCTACCAAAAGCTGGGAATCTTCAACTGGTTGATAACTGGCGACCTGTCTCCTTATTGTGTGTTGATTACAAGATTTTCTCTAAAGTACTTGCTAATCGTATGAAGACTGTGATCAGTTCAGTTATACACCCGGACCAGACCTACTGTGTGCCTGGAAAATCTATTTATGATAATATTTTTTTGGTAAGAGATATTATTTTATGCAATAAGTTCCTGCGTGACGATTTTGGGTTGCTGTTTCTTGATCAAACTAAGGCCTTCGATCGTGTTGACCACAAGTACCTTTTTTCTGTCCTGAAAGGAATGTGGTTTGGTGAAACTTTCACCTCTTATGTGAAACTCCTGTATACTAATACTCAATGTATGATGAAGATCAACAATAGGTTATGCTCTCCCTTTCCTTTCCAACGGGGTATTCGCCAAGGTTGCCCCCTCTCTGGGCTTTTATATATAGTCGCCCTTGAACCACTCCTTCGGTCTATTAGACAGCAAATACCTCAGGGAATGAGAAGTATAGAAGGAGCAGAATTTGTGCAGACGGCTTATGCTGATGATGTCTGTGCTTTGATTAGAAGCTCCAATGATGTCTCTGCTTTACAACGTTGTATGCGAGATTTCTCTGCAGCCTCTTCCGGTGGGATCAATTGGAATAAAAGTACAGCATTATGGTGTGGCAAAGGCAATCTCTCTTGTGTATCACCACCCTCACTCCCACACAACCTGGTCTGGAGAACGGACGGGGTTAAATATCTTGGAGTGCATATCGGTAATCGTGAAACAGAAATGAAAAATTGGGAAGGAGTGTTGGAGCAAATTATGCACAGATTGAAAGCATGGGAAGGACTGCTGAGGTCCATCTCCTATCGAGGCTGTACCCTTGTCATAAACAATCTGGTTGCAACAAAATTATGGCACAGAATTATTGCTTTACAGCCATCAAACCAACTAATTATGGCTACTCAGCGAATGCTAGTAAACTTCTTTTGGAGTGGCTACCATTGGCTGAGGCCTGAGATATTGTACTACCCCCGGAAGGAAGGTGGCCAGGGCATTGTTGATATCTCTGGTCGGGTTGTGGCCTTTCGGCTGCAGTCTCTGCAGAGACTACTGTTCGCTGAACAGCTGCCCTGGCGGCCCTTTGCATTTTTTCTGTTACAACAGGCTGGTAGACTGAGATATGATCGGCAGCTTCTTTTGATAGACCTCGAGCATATAAATTTTGCCTCTCTTCCGAGATTCTATCAGAGTTTATTGGACACTTGGAAAAGGTTTGACGTCCACCGCTTCCTTGAGGGCTATAATTGTCGAATGTTCCTTCAAGAACCCCTTTTCTTCAATAACTTTTTTCCTGGTATCCCTCATAGCCATGCCCTGATTAAAAAATTTATCCAAGGAGGGATTAACAAAGTATGTGATCTGAGAGATTCATCTGGAGTTAAGTGGAAACCTGCTGGTTTGGTGGCAACCTCAGTTGGATCTCGGTCTGTCCGACTTGTAGACCAAGTTGTACGTATAGTCATTAGAAAATTTAGACAGCTAAACATCGGCTGGGAAGGTGTTGGTAACATTGAGGACTTTCGGTTAGGTTTCCCTGAAATCAAAGTGCTCCTTTCGTCTTCTCTTCAGCCGGAGATTGAACATACCCCCCCTTTTCATCTTGTAACTAAGATTGGAAGCTGTGATCTCTATCGACAAAATAAGAATGTACCCCTCTCTGGGAGAACACGAGTAGCTTTGTGGTCAGAGCGGTTAGGGTTGGGGTCTCCCTCTACCCCCCTTTGGCCTCACATGTACACCTTACCAATACATGGTGTGTTAGCGGACATACAATGGAGGTTAGCACACTGGGCGCTTCCCTCCAATATTTTTGTCCACCGTATTAACAGCTCACTGCCGGAAACTTGTCCTTTCTGTGACCAGAAGGAGGATTTGTTTCATGCTTATGTACAGTGTCGTAGACTGACATCGCTTTTCTTGTTCCTTGAATATCTTTTTCACCAATTGTCCTTCCCTTTCAATATGCATATGTTTATATTTGGTGTGTCTTTCAGGCCCACATGTAGAGATGTGGGTGTTCTTCTCAATTTTTTGGTTGCTGTTGCAAAATATGCGATATATAAATCTCGGAAAATTAAAATAGATAACGGCTATGGCTCTGATGCTATTTCTATTTTTAAAGGGTTTGTCTCAACACGACTCAAGCTAGAATTTGATTTCTTTGTCAGTAATGGAAACGTCCAACTTTTTGAGAGAAAGTGGTGTATTGGCAATGTTCTGTGCTCAGTCGATGATTCAAAAGTGGTAATTACTTTATAATTCCTGATTGATTTGACTTTTTTTTCTTTGGAACTGATTGCTTGCATATATGTTTCTTCCTGTGTCCTTGAATACATTTCTCTCTCTCTCTCTTAGTTTTTCGCTTAATTTGCTCTTGATGTATTTATAGCTCTTGCATGAGCATTTCCTTTAAAATTGGTTGTGGTTTTGTTTGTGTCTTCCCCTTTGGTTTGTAAAATATATATTTTTTGTATATTTGCTGGTTTCTTTTAAATACCCTTTGCTCTTTTTGTGGTGTCTTCATGATCCTTATGCAATTTCTTTAAACTGGTTGCTGTGGTTTTTTTTACAACTGCTTTGTGAAATGTGTTTTTTTTACAACTGCTTCTGAAATGGCTTTACATTGTTTATAATAAAAGGACACAAAAGTCAAGTCTCTCTCTCTCTCTCTCTCTCCATCTCTCTCTCTCTCTCTCTCTCTCTCTCTCTCTCCATCTCTCTCTCTCTCTCTCTCTCTCTCTCTCCATCTCTCTCTCCATCTCTCTCTCTCTCTCTCTCTCTCTGTCGCCACCTATCGGCTGTCGGTGCGTTGGGTGTAGCGTCATGGCGGCTGTGAGCAACTGCTCGGTGTTTTGGTGAGTCAGTTGTGAGTTTTCCCCCCTCCCCTGCCCCCCCCCCCCTCCCTCTCCTTTTCCATCCTGTGTGCTTCGGCATTGTGTTTTCATCCGTTCTGCACCCTTGTCTTCGAGAGAGAGAGGATTGAGAGCGAGCCCATTTTGGGTGCGGCCTACTGGCTTTGACGACGCTTTGTAAGCCATTTTTGTGCTTATAATGCACGTTTATTATTTACTTTAGTTCGATTATTTCGGTTTGATACCTTCTTGTCCGATTCGGACAAGGGGGTGGGGGGGTGGGGGGGGGATTTCGCTGGTATGGCGAATATACGCTCTCGGTACGAGGCGTTCGAAAATTTAACGCGTAAGCATGCATTCGCATGTGTTCCGCCCGAAGGAGCTCCGGCTGAGGACATTATCCTTGCCGTGGGATCCATCATAGGAGACGGTAATGTTCGAGCGGCATCACGAATGAACCAGAAATTTGTTGTCTTCGTGTCAGAAGAAAAACTCGTTCATGACGTCGTTAGTACCGGTCTAACCATAAAAGGGGGTCATTATATTACGGTATCCCCTATGGATACGCCAGCTACCAAGATAACAATATCCAACGTTCCACCGTTTATGCCAGGCGAGAAACTCCTATCCGTTCTGTCTCGTTATGGTAAAATTGTTTCCCGAATCTCAATGATTCCGCTCGGGTGTCGCAGCGATCGTGTTAAACACGTAATGAGCTTTAGGAGGCAGGTGTACATGATTCTCCCGGATCGCGGAGCCGCTACAGGTTTAAATATATCCTTTAAAGTATCGTTGGATGACCGGGAATATCACATGTATGCTTCCTCAGCCTCCTTAACTTGCTTTAATTGTGGAGAATTCGGACACGTTAAAAGATTCTGTCCTAGGGCCTCTTGTCCGAAGTGTGGTGAACCGGGACATAACGAAAGGGTTTGTAAAAAGGCCAATCCCTCCACCGCGCCTTCTGACACCCCGACCATGCTCGCTGACACCCGGACCGTATCTCCTGTCACCCCTACCGTACCTTCCGTCACCTGGACCGTACCCTCTGACACCTCGACCGCACCTTCGGACGCCCCGACCGTACCTTCTGACACCCCGACCGTACCTTCTGACACCCCGACCGTACCTTCTGACACCCCGACCGTACCTTCTGACACCCCGACCGTACCTTCTGACACCCCGACCGTACCTTCTGACACCCCGACCGTACCTTCTGACACCCCGACCGTACCTTCTGACCCCCCGACCGTACTCTTTGACCCCCCGACCGTACCCTCTGACACCCCGACCGTACCCTCTGACACCCCGACCGTACCCTCTGACACCCCGACCGTACCCTCTGACACCCCGACCGTACCCTCTGACACCCCGACCGTACCCTCTGACACCCCGACCGTACCTTCTGACACCCCGACCGTACCTTCTGACACCCCGACCGTACCTTCTGACACCCCGACTGAGTCGTCTGTCACACCGGTGCTTTCCGATTCCAATGTGATGACACCCACCGATGTGACTGACACAACTAGCATTGCCCCCTTTCCCGAACCCATGAACGAAGAATCCATAGTGTATTCTAAAAAGCGAAGAGCACCAGCGCCAAGCAATTTCGCTGGTGCTGGAAAGAAGGCGGTCATGGGCAGCACCATTTCCGGTGCACATGTGTCCGAGTGTCCCTCTGACATTCCCTCACTAACTGAGTACATGAATACTGTTGTCAATGACACCAGCGAGTCTCATTATGTAAATGAGCCGAAAAATAAAATTTGTACCTCTCACCTGGAAGTTTCCGAGTGCGAAACCTCCAGTGAAAGTATTACCATTTCCGAGCTGGGAAATGTTTTTCCGCCTGCCCCCCCTTTAAATACCGAGCAGACCAAGGATTCAATAAACGTTCCCACTGTACAAACGGGGCCGGTACATCTGAGTTTGCTGGGATCTCAAACCCAAGCTCCGACCCCAGATACAAATATCCACCAAAGTGTTAACGTGTGCTCTCGGGAACACCTTGGGAAACTTGTGAAGGTGCCTCCAGACAAGACCGCGGGGGGCAGCGGGTAATACCCCAGATCCTGCCGACATGTTATCTGACATGTCTGAGTCCGAAGATGACATTGAGACAACCGCGCTGTCACAAGCGATGACAGGTCACTCGCAGGTATCCCCTCAACTCATTCTTACCTTCCTTAACGAAACGTATCGTCACCGCAACATTGTCATTAAAGACTATTTCCCTGACTTGGCTGCATTCATTTGCACAGCAAAGTCAATAATCAAAGCGCGTGAGGATTTTGACCTGACGAAATCTCAATTCCACAGGTTAAGAAAGTTTGTTACCCGAGCAGGTACGGAGTGTTCCCAAGCACAGGGCGATTTCATTACCACGGAATGAAAAGCATTTCCTTTGCGACCTTAAACATGAATGGCGGGGGTGCAAGTCACCTCCGTCAGGCCCAAGTCAAAAACTTGTTTGACCGTAAAAAGGCAAATGTTCTTTTACTACAAGAGACCCACATCACACCTAACGTGGAACATGACTGGTGCCAAACTTTCAAAGGGCAATGCTATTTTAGCAATCTGTCAGCCTCATCTGCTGGGGTTGGGTTTTTTCTAAAGCCAGGTCTAGCTTTTGAGTCTTGTCATTTTCAGGAAGTCATAAAAGGCCGGCTTATTTCCCTTCAGCTTGCACATCAAAACTTCCGCTGTACCATTTTCAATGTGTACGCACCTCGTGAGAGCAGGGACCGAAAGGCCTTCTTCACCTCCATGGTAAACCACCTGAAATCGGTTGATCTCGACCAATGTGTGTGCATTGGTGGTGACTTTAATTGCACCTTTGACCTTTCGAAGGATAGAAACTCTGCAGAACCCCACCCCGAGTCCCATGGGGACCTATCCCGTTTCTTTAAGACGGCCGGTCTACTGGATGTTTGGCGATTGCATCACCCCAACATAGTCCAGTTTACCTGGTGTCGATGTGCCAATGGCCGGGTGTCTTCGGCAAGACTCGACCGCTGGTACATTAATGTACCCTTTAGGAACGTCGCGGCCTCTTCAGGTTGTTTTCCATCATTGTTTTCAGACCACCATATGGTAACCTTAGATCTTTCTTTTCCTCGACCCACATGCAGAAATAGTTACTGGAAGTTTAACGTTAAACTTTTAGAAGATAGTTTATTTACAGACTCCTTTCGTGATTTCTGGGCTGAAATGAGTACTAAAAAATCTTCTTTCTCCTCAATTAGTCTCTGGTGGGATAACCTAAAGGCCCAAATTCGAGTATTTTGTCAACAATTTAATTCGCACTGTACCAATGTAAAACATATCACGATGGCTTGCTTGGAAGCAGACATCTTAAGGTTAGAGAGCAAGTTGGCCAATGAGAGCAACCCAGTGAACTATCGGTTGCTACTCGAGAAGAAGGCCCAATTAAGGGTGTTGTGGAAAACCAATCAGGTCCACACAACTTTAGTCCAACGGGTTGGTTTAATTGCATTTAGATCATAACATCATCCTGTAAAGTAGGAAATACAATAAGTATACGATGTGACATCACATGGGTCCATTCATAACATTCAATGCAAGCAAGCTGGATATTCTATGCAGGCGTACCGTTAGCGAGTCTACCAGATGTAACGTGTCACAGGAGAAGTCTCGGAGCACCGTCCGCAGCAGCGGGTCTTATAATCACGCCCCTAGCGGTGTCAACGAGCAGCGAGCATCACCCCGGGTTCAGTACGAATACGATTTCACTACATTCTCCCCCCCCCGTCAGAATTATACGGCAGTGCGGCTAGAAGCGAGTGAGCGTCAGCACGAACAGGGTGGAACATCAGTCGACCCAACCGTATCGGGCCGGGCGGCGAATTTCTCTGCCAGCACGCGTCCGAAATTCCCCGGGTACGGCATCACGTATCCCTGTGTCCCCGGCGTCGGAGGCGCCAACAGGGTCGGGTGACGAAGGGGGTAACTCCAAGTCGTCGGGCCCAGGTAGTCTCGGCGAGGGGAGGGTCGGTAGACTTTCGGCGATGGGAGCGTCGGGAGAGGCCATAGTCTCATAGATGGGTTCGATCGGTTCGTCCGATTCCCTACTTAGGTCGGCGACCCCGCAAGGGGCAAGGTGACGGACGGAGACAGTAGTCTCACGGCCATCAGTCGTCATCACACGAGCATGCTCAGGATTAGCCTGGAGAATCTGCACTTTGTCCACTAGGGGGTCGTACTTGCTCGCGCGAACCGCCCGTTTAAGGTAGGCCGGCCCGGGCCCAGCGAGCCAACTGGGCAAAGACCGTATACACCCCGAGCTCCTGGGGTGGTGGAAAAGTCGCTCGTGGGGAGTTTGGTTGGTTGCCGTACTCAGGAGAGCCCTGATCGAGTTCAACGCCGCAGGTAGTGACCAAGCCCATTTATCGAGGCCCCGGCCGAGGGTCCGGAGGTTGAGCATGACGGCCCTCCAGATAATCCCGTTGAAGCGTTCGATCTGCCCATTAGCCTGGGGTCTGTACGGCGTGGTGTAACTAGAAGCAATGTTATTTTGGAGCAGATAGCCGCGCACCTCCTGAGACAAGAAGACCGCACCCCGGTCGGTATGGACATAGGCCGGGTAACCGAACATTGAGAACAAGTTCTGTAAGCACCGCATCACCGTGGCAGCAGTCATGTCCGCGCACGTATAAGCAAAGGGGAATCGCGAGTACTCATCAACGATAGTGAGCAGATAGCGAGAGCCGCTTGACACCGGCAATGGGCCCTTGAAATCCATCGCCAAGCATTCCCACGG
The DNA here is from genome assembly GCF_964187855.1 of Myxine glutinosa. Lineage (NCBI taxonomy): Eukaryota > Metazoa > Chordata > Myxini > Myxiniformes > Myxinidae > Myxine > Myxine glutinosa. The sequence continues at coordinate 27,052,432 of NC_136274.1, forward strand.
GCGTGTAGCCTTCACCAGAGTCCCCATGGGAGGGTTATAGAAACGCAGTTTGATTTCCGTGCAGATAGCGCAGTCGCGACAGATACGGCGGATATCGTCAATTGAGTATGGGAGATTCCCACACCGCACAAAATGAGCGAAACGCGTTACGCCGGGATGGCCCGCAGTGGCATGCAGCACCCGTAGGCCCTCCAAAGAGGTGATACCCGCACATGTAGCCGGTCGTGATAAGGCATCGGCGGCCTGGTTATCCTTCCCCGGGCGATATTTGATGGTGTAACAGAAGTCGGCGAGTTCGATACGCCAGCGAGTGATTTTCTCATTCTTAATGCGCTGGGCGTGTAAGGTGTCGTACATGAACGCAACGCTTTGCTGGTCCGTGATGATTTGGAAGCTCCGCCCGAGTAAGTACGGGCACCATCGCCGAATAGACTCGACGATCGCATACGCTTCCTTTTCAACGGACGAGTGTCTCCGCTCAGCGGTGGTAAGAGTCCGTGAAAAGAAAGCCACGGGACGCCCCCCTTGGGAGAGGGTCGCCGCGATGGCCTGATCCGAGGCGTCACTTTCGAGGACGAACGAGCCGCTCTCGTCGATTGTCGCCACGGCGGCTCGGGCGATGTCGGCCTTAAGGCCTTAAAAGGCCGCCAATGCGGCCGGACTCAGGGGGAAGGTGTCGCAGGCCACGAGGGGGCGAAGTTTCGCGGAGAAACTTTGCACCCATTTGGAGTAATGGGCGAACAGCCCAAGGTCGCGCTTCAGGGACGCCCGATCACAGGGAGGGGCCATGTCGAGCAAAGGTCACAGACGCTCCTTATCCAGAGCGACAGAGCCATGGGTCACGGTGTACCCCAGAAGATCTATCCTGCGTAGGGAGTATTGGCACTTATCCTCGTTCATAGTTAAGTGATACCGCTGCGCGACCTCAAGGAAGCGCTTCAGATTAGCATCATGGTGCCCTTGGTCATATCCACAAACCGTAAGATTATCGAGGTAGACGAAAACATCGGTTAAGTGCTCCCGCGCAACGAGGTCATCCATGGCCCTCTGGAAACAAGCGACCCCGTTCGTTACCCCAAAAGGCAATCGCGTAAATTGGTACAACCGCTGCCCCGACTCAAATGCGGTATAGATACGATCCGCCCTAGAGATAGGGATCTGGTCGTACGCACTACGGAGATCGAGAGTGCTATAGACTGAATACTGGGACACCTGTTGCACTAGCGCGTCCATCCCCGGAAGGGGGTAGGCATCCAGCTGTGTAAAGCGGTTAATCGTTTGGGAATAGTCGATTACCATGCGTCTGCGGTGGGCCTCGCTGCGCACCACCAAGACCTGGGCGCGCCACGGCGACCTACTAGGTTCTATGATGCCGTCTTTCAAGAGCTGAGCCGTTTCGTCCGCAATGAATTGCATGTCTGCGCGACAGTAGCGCCGTGATTTCACCGCGACAGGGGTGCAGTCGGAGGTTAGATTGGGGAACAGCGAAAGCGGCTGGACGTCCATTTGCGCTAGGGCGCACACCGCAAGCGCGTCGTCCGCCCCCACAACAAGCGTGTCAGGCCCACCAAACTCCATTACCAGACGTCCATGCAGCTTAAGAAAATCGTGTCCTAACAGAATATCAGCACATAATGCGGGTAAAACCATAAGGTGTACATCAGGGAAAACCCGTCCCTTTAGCACGAGTTTCAATCGGCATTCCCCCTTCGTGCTGAGTCGAAGCCCCTGGGAAGCCATGAAGATCCGTCTCGTAGACCTCCAGATCCGCCATCCATGCCTGAGCACAAGTCGCTGGTCGATAAAACTATCCGTAGACCCTGTATCCACCAAGGCCCGAACACAATGGCCTTCGACCATGAGGGGAATAAGGGCTTGAGCCAGGCCAGACGAGGCTGCTGGGAGCGGGACTGAGCCCCCCGAATGGGTCGGACCAGCCTCGCGGGTGGATCCTACGCCAGCAGCAGTTTTGCGGTCGTGGCCGGAGTCTGCGTTGACCATGGGGAATCCATTAACGCCATCAGAGGGCTTTCCCAAGCATTCCGGTGTTTCGCGATTCAAAATCTGACAATTCTGACGGGAAAAGGCCTCCGTAGTATTTGAAATCGCCTTTTGACACTTTTGGCAGAAAAAGGCCTCCGTAGTATTCGAAATCGCCTTTTGACACTTTTGGCAGCAAAAGGCCTCCGTAGTGTTTGAAATCGCCTTTGTCGGGGCGTGGGCCGCCGTTAGCTCGTGGACGACACGAGGAGAGCATTCTGCTGGGGCTTGGCGAGGCTTCAAAGCCCCTTGCGTGGCCCGGAGTTTGGTCAAGGACACGTACTTCGTGCCCGATGGAGGATGAGACGGTGGTGGCTGTCCGGTGACGCCCGCCAAGGACGTCTGAGCGCCCAGGGGCCCGCAGAGAGGGGCCCTCCCCTTCGAAGTCGGGTAAGGCGCCGGGTTTCGGGCTCGGCTCGCGGGCTCCGCAATGAGCCCGTTCAAGGTCGCCGCGCCCCCGCGACCGCGACCGCGCGAGTCAATGAGCCGCAAGCCGCGTGCCGTTTTCCTGCACACTTTCGCGTAATGTCCCTTTTGCGAGCACGAATGGCATATAGCGTCTCGTGCCGGACACACGACCCGGGCATGGCGAGGCCCCCCACAGAAAAAGCATGCGGCCCCGCGTAAGGCCTTGGGTCTGGTCGTAACGGCAGCCGTCAGGGCTGGGTCTTCCTCCGGAGCATCCCGGAGTTCAGCGAGCGGATCTGCGTCCTCGGCGGTCGCACTCTCTGGCCGGGCGTGTAGTGTGGTGCCCGCCAAGAGGCGCGTGCGATCATAGGTGTTCGATTGCATCCGCGCTTCAGTGTATACTGTCCCTTGCTCGAGTGCCGTAGCAAAGGTCAGGTCGGTCTTCTCTAAGAGCTGGAGCCTTAGTTCCTGGGAGGAGACCCCTGCAATGAAGGCATCTAAAAGACGATCATCCTGAGCCTGCGCGGGAGTCCGTGGCTCCCTGACGCTGTCCAGCAAGAGCTGCCGGAGCTCCTGGGCGTAGTGGTCCATCGCCTCGTTGGGTTGCTGACGTCGCGTTTGCAGCAAATATCGTGCATACACCGGGCTTTTTTCCTTTATGTACAGCCGTTTGAGCTCCGCGATGGAGACGTCATACGTCGCGCATTGAGCGATAGAGTTGTACACCCGGTAGTCGATTTTTGAATGTAGGGTTGCTAGCTTCGCGGCAGCCGTCGGCGCGGTCTCAGGCTCATCAAAAAGATTCTCCAATGTTCTGAGCCAGTGCTTCAGTTGCAAGCCACCATCCGGGGCTTGCGGGTCGGCGCAGAATACGGACACCGTCAGCGTCTTGTTGCCAGCCATGTCGGTAGATCTTAAATGCAATTAAGTGTTGTGGAAAACCAATCAGGTCCACACAACTTTAGTCCAACGGGTTGGTTTAATTGCATTTAGATCATAACATCATCCTGTAAAGTAGGAAATACAATAAGTATACGATGTGACATCACATGGGTCCATTCATAACATTCAATGCAAGCAAGCTGGATATTCTATGCAGGCGTACCGTTAGCGAGTCTACCAGATGTAACGTGTCACAGGAGAAGTCTCGGAGCACCGTCCGCAGCAGCGGGTCTTATAATCACGCCCCTAGCGGTGTCAACGAGCAGCGAGCATCACCCCGGGTTCAGTACGAATACGATTTCACTACAAAGGGATTTGATCCATGAAAAAGCAGCGGGCACACTAGTTCGGCTAAGAATACAGAATATAAAGGTTTCAGATACCCCAACTAAGGCTTTCTTTCACCTAGAAACTGTAGAGAAACCAGCACGACTTATATCTTCGGTTTTGGACCCAGGGGGGAACATCCTAACAAATCCGAGTGATATAAGATTAAATGTAATCGATTTCTTTTCTGAACTTTTCAAGGCCAAAACAGTTTCTCACGAAATGATGAATGTTTTGACCTCTCATCTTCCTTCCGTGGCTGAGGCCCAACGTCTGGAACTGGATGCTCCAATTACCCTTCCAGAGCTAACCGGTGCACTTGTTGAGATGGAGTCGGGAAAAGCCCCGGGCATCGATGGCCTACCGGCCGAATTTCTTTCGGCATTCTGGGACATTTTGGGCCCAGAGCTGCTCAATGTTCTGGATGCATCTCTTTTATCCAGAGAATTACCGCTCAGTTTTAGAAGAGCAGTACTCTGCCTGCTACCCAAGACTGGCGATCTCCGACACCTGTCAAACTGGCGTCCGATCTCTTTGTTGTGCACGGATTACAAACTGTTTTCCAAGGTCCTTGCGAACCGGTTGAAGACAGTTATTGGGGACCTGGTGTCACCTGATCAAAGTTGCGGCATCCCTGGCAGATCCATCTATGACAACATATTCCTAGTCAGAGATTTGTTAACTGGTAAATGTGTCAAAGAGGATTTTGGATTGGTGTTTCTTGACCTTGAAAAGGCCTTTGATAGCATTGATCATGAGTTTTTGTGTCATGTGTTACAAGCTTGCGGGCTTGGCACTAATTTTAGAGCCTACATAGCTTTGTTATATGCAAACATCTCCAGCTTGATCAAAGTTAACAACGAATTTTGCCCACCCATAAAGGTTCAGAGAGGGGTAAGGCAAGGTTGTCCACTTTCAGGTCTATTATTTGCCCTCGCCTTGGAGCCCCTCTTAATCGCCCTCAAAGGATATCCCTGGACTTGTCCTTTCTCCAGGACACCCACCTTTGACCCTGTCAGCTTATGCCGACGACCTTTGTGTCATTGTAAAAAGAAAATGCGACAGTGACGCCATGGCAAAGTGTTTGTCGGACTTCAACCTTGCCTCATCATTAAGGTGTAATTGGGGGAAAAGCAAGGCTCTGTGGATCCCCTTTCCAAAAAATGACTTACCTATGCCACCGTTATTACCACCACCTCCCCTTCCTGCAGAGCTAGTGTGGGCAAACGATGGCATCAAGTATTTGGGCGTCTTCCTCGGTCCTCCTCAGTATGCCCAGAACAATTGGGACAGGATCATTGACCAGGTAGATGGGCGTTTGAGCCGATGGAAAAGAGCTCTACCCCACCTTTCCTATAAGGGTCGCGCGCTAGTTGTCAACAACCTTGTCACTACCCTTTTGTGGCACCGGTTCATCTGCCTGCAACCACCGGAGGTTTTGCTCCAAGCTATCCAGAGGAAACTGGTGGATTTTTTTGGGGGAGGCTACCACTGGCTTCGACCCAGCGCCATATGTTGTCCCTCGGCCGAGGGTGGTCATGGCCTAGTCGATGTGAAATGCCGCCTGTTGGCCTTCCGGCTCCGCTCCATCCAACACTTGCTTTATGCAGAACACCTACCAGGAAAGCCCTTAGCCTGCTCCATTCTTCAACGAGCTGGGAGGCTCGGATACGGACAGGAACTTTTCCTGACCAACCTTCAACACGTCGATACATCTCTGCTCCCAGTCTTTTATCAGAGCCTCTTGAATGCCTGGCAGGGCGTTTCGATAAGTCGCCAAACAGACTCGTATGGCACTAACATGTATGCACACGAGCCTTTATTTTTCAACCCACTTTTCCCCGATATCCCGAGGAGTCGCGACTTCTGCCAGCATTTTATAGTGGCCAACATCCTGAACGTGTGTCATCTCTGGCACGACTCTGGACAGGGATGGAAGCCTGCGAACGAGCTGGCGGACCTAACAGGTGTTCGGTCCAGGAGGCAAATCGGGAACATACTAAGAGCGGTGATCCGAAGGGGCCACCAACTAGGCCTACATTGGACGCAGGACGCAGAGGTGGAGCTCACAGTCCCAAAATTAGGTGTCGCTTTTACCCCAAACGAGCTGCCCCCCATGAGCGCAGGGTCACCCCCCTTCCATGCTATGAGCAGCAAGAGTATTTATAGGTCTTGTGTGAAACTTCTTCTTGGGGACCCACCTCTAGCTGGGGTTACCCGGTGGAAAGGACTCTTGCCTCCCGGTCCCCCCTCTGAGCCTTTATGGGATACAATGTATGCTGGACTTATTTCTAAAAGAACAGGTGACCTTCAGTGGCGTTTGGCCCACTGGATTGTTCCTTCCAATGCTGTCATTCGTTTTTTTCCCCCCCATTTCCGGCTGTTGCCCCTTTTGTCCGGTGAGGGAAGATTTGTTTCATGCTTTCATTAATTGTGAAAGACTTTCTCCTTTGTTTCATTGGTTAAATTTTATTTCCCATAGATTGCAGGTTACCTTTTCTTTGAAAGCTTACATCTTTGGCTTTCCTCCCAAAAAGGGAACCACATCTATTGTATTCGGGTTCCTAACCGCTACCGCTAAACTGGCCGTATACCTGTCGCGGAAGGCGAAGCTGGGCGGCAGACCCATGCAGGAATGCAGTATTATGGTGTTTTTTAGTTCGTTGGTGTCAGCAAGGCTCAAGCTTGAATTTGTCTGTGTCCAAACTGCAAACGACCTTGCAAATTTTGTTGCGACCTGGTGTGTTGGAGGGATTTGTGAGGTCCAAGATCACAAATTGTTAATTTCTGTATAATACAGTGCGGGTGTTTCTTATACACTGTTCCATGCTTCTCCTTGCTGGCGTTTTTCTCCCCCTGGTCTTGACCTACTCTTTCTTTCTTAAGTCTCTCCTCAGGGTTGCAGATGCGATTGTAAATTTGTACATATAAAATTATGCCTAGTTTAGAAATGATGCCTAGATTTTCTCCTCGTGTTTTTTTTGGTATTTGCACCTTTTCTGTCACTTGGTTTGCAGTGCACCGATTGTTTTTTCCTTCCGGGATTGCTATGATTTTACTGATTTTCCTGGATGAATTGCTTTTGGTGGTACTCTTGTTTTATACTTTTATAATAAAAAGAGTTTAAAAGTCAAAGTCTCTCTCTCTCTCCATCTCTCCCTCTCTCTCTCTCTCCATCTCTCTCTCTCTCAATCTCTCTCTCTCTCTCTCTCTCTCCCTCTCTCGCGCCCCCTGCTGGACGTTCGTGTGTTGGGCGTGGCAAGATGGCGTGCACTGGTGTTCGTGTGCTGTAGCTCCGTGCTTGTGTTGTGTTGTCCCCCCCCCCCCCCCATTCCTTCCTTTCCCATCGCGCCTTTGTCGTGTCCTTCTTTACCACCTGTGCCCCTTTCCCTCCCTTGAGACAGAGAGAGTGAGAGAAGAGCCCAAAGGTGAGAGCAGACCCGTTCGGTTCAGTTTACCTGCTCCGTCGGTGCTGTTTACCTTACTCGCGTCGTGTGAACTTTATTATTCATTATTTCATTTCGACTTTATTTATTTTGTGTCCTTTCCGCCTGGTCAAGGTGGAAAGGTGAGACATCGCCGTTATGGCGAGTGTTCGTGCACGGCAGGAAGGGTTTGAAACCCTAACAAGGAAGCATGCTTTCGTGTGTGTCCCTCCCGAAGGTGTTCCTACCGAGGACATTATCCTAGCTGCAGGGAATGTTATCGGCGATGAAAATGTCCGCGCCGCGTCGCGGATGAACCAAAAGTTTGTTGTTTTCGTGTCGGACGAGAAGTTCGTGCATGATGTTGTTAGTACCGGTCTGTCATTGAAAGGTGGGCAGTTCGTCATGGTTTCCCCGATGGACACACCGGCGATTAAAGTTATTATTTCAAATGTCGCTCCGTTTATCACAGATGATAAGTTAATGGCTGTTCTGACCCGGTATGGAACTGTTGTTTTCCGAATCTCGATGATTCCCCTGGGATGTCGGGATGAACGAATGAAACATGTTATGAGTTTCCGGAGACAAGTATTCATGGTGCTTCCTGATCGCGGCGACGATACAGGACTAAACATCTCGTTTAAAATTTCGGTAAATGATCGTCAATATCAAATGTACGCTTCGTCAGGCACCTTAACGTGCTTCCTTTGTGGAGCCTTCGGACACGTTAAAAGGTTTTGTCCCAAAGCATCTTGTACGAAGTGCGGCAAATTGGGACACACCAATGTGGGTTGTAAAAAAGAAAACACCCCGACCGTGCTTCCTCATGCCTCGACCGTGCTTCCTCACGCCTCGACCGTGCTTCCTCACGCCTCGACCGTGCTTCCTCACGCCTCGACCGTGCTTCCTCACGCCTCGACCGTGCTTCCTCACGCCTCGACCGTGCTTCCTCACGCCTCGACCGTGCTTCCTCACGCCTCAACCGTGCTCCCCGACGCTCAAACCGTGCTCCCCGACGCTCAAACCGTGCTTCCTGGCGCTCAAACCGTGCTACCTGAAGCCCCGACCGTGCTTCCCGATGCCCCGACTGTGCTTCCTGATGTCCCGACTGTGCTTCCCGAGGTCCCGACTACGCTTCCCGAAGCCCCAACCGTGCTACCTGAAGCCCCAACCGTGCTACCCGAAGCCCCAACCGTGCTTCCCGAAGCCCCGACTGTGCTTCCCGACGCCACGACTGTGCTTCCCGACGCCACGACTGTGCTTCCCGACGCCCCGACCGTGCTTCCCGACGCCCCGGTGCCACCCAAACCCAGTGAGATGGCACTTGGTGATGCTAGTACTGCTGGCGAACCCATGAATGAAGAACTTGTCATACTGACCAAAAAACGGAAAGCACCACTAACAAATAGCCCCGATGGTGCGATAAAGAAGGCTGTCTTGGGCAGAGACACTGTCTCTGCAAAAGAGGGCAAAACGTTACAGCAAACGAAAATATCGAACGCCAAAGTGGAAAAGAGGATGTTACTGATTTCCCAGGCTCTGAGAATAAAGCCTACATTGATCCGAACAATGCGGCCATTTTTGAGCCTGAACGCGAAGCCCTACCGGTTCCCCCTCCAGTAGCTGAGCGGACTGGTGACCAAACAAATTGCTCTGTCTTACAAACAGAAATCGTAACCCCGGCTACGCAGAGATCTGCAGCCATTTGCCAAAGCACACATAAAGAAAGTAAGCACCAGTCTGCTCGTGAGTGTGTACCAGAGTACCCAACGAAATCTCAGGAGATGCATCCAGAGGAGCTCGTGAGAGCTGCAAGTAAGGCCCAAGATCCAGGTGGGACATTATCAGACCTGTCAGAGTCTGAGGATGAGGTGGAAGTGACTGAGCTGTCACAGTCATCAGCATCTCAGTCACAGATACCCCCCCAACACATCGTGTCGTTTCTAGCCGAAACGTACAGACAGCGTAACATAGTCATTAAAGACTATTTTGCCGATTTGGTTGCATTCATCCACACTGCAAAATCCATAATTAAAACGCCTGAACAATTTGACCTGAATGAGTCACAATACCACAGGTTAAGAAAATTCATCACATGTGCAGGTGTAGAGTGTTCCCAGCCACAGGCTGATTTCATCAATACAGGATGAAAACTATAAAACTTGCAACTTTAAATATTAACGGTGGTGGTGCTAGCCACCTCCGCCAGGTTCAAGTAAAAAACATATTTCAACGGAAAAAGGTGGATGTGATCTTACTTCAAGAAACTCACATCACACCAAATGTGGAACATAACTGGCATCAACTTTTTAAGAGCCAATGCTATTTCAGCAATTTATCAGCTTCATCTGCTGGAATCGGCTTCCTGCTGAAGCCAGGCCTCGTGTGTGAGTCATGCCATTTTCAGGAGGTAATAAATGGTCGGCTTAGCTCTCTCAAACTAGTAAGCCATAACTTCCATTACACCATTTTTAATGTGTATGCGCCAAGTGATAGCGTAGAGCGTAAGTCCTTCTTCACCTCAATGATAAATCACTTAAGATCGGTTGATTTTGATCATTGTGTGTGTGTCGGAGGTGATTTCAATTGCACCTTCGACCCATCGGTTGACAGAAAATCTGTCGAACCCCATCCTGAGTCCCATGTACACTTATCCAATTTTTTTAGCACAATGGGCTTCGTTGATGTTTGGCGGTTGCACCACCCAAACACATCCCAGTACACCTGGTGTCGATGCGCCAATAGTCGAGTATCCTTGGCAAGGCTTGACAGATGGTACATCAACGTACCCTTTAAAAATACTGCGGTTTCTTCAAATCCTTTTCCTTCCGTGTTTTCAGACCATCATATGGTAACCCTAAACCTTTCCTTTCCTCAACCCGTAAATAGGAGCGCTTATTGGAAGTTTAGTGTTAGACTTCTAGAAGATGGTATGTTTAAAGAAGCCTTTCGTGTTTTCTGGGCAAGTCTAGTAGCAAAGAAATCTTCCTTTTCTTCATCCAGCATATGGTGGGATAACATGAAATCTCAAATTCGGGTTTTTTGTCAATGTTTCCAATCACACAGCACAAACGACAAGCACTTTACAATGGCTCGGTTGGAATTGGATATTCTACAATTGGAGAGTAAATTGGCTCATGAAAACAATGACGCCAATTACCGGTTATTGCTTGTAAAGAAAGCTCTTTTAAGGGAGTTAGTTCAAGAGAAAGCAGCCGGTACGTTAATTAGACTTAGAATACAGAATGTAAAATTATCAGACACCCCAAACAAGTCTTTCTTTCATTTAGAATCCTTAAGCAAGCCATCACGGCTAATCTCTTCTGTTTTGGACTCGAGAGGCAACGTTGTTGTCAACGAGGATGATGTTAGACTAAACATTATTGAATTCTATACAAAACTTTTTGAGGAGCAGACTGTTTGTAATGATACAATGATGGATTTAACCTCTCACCCCCCCTCCCTAACTGAGGCTCAACGGTTGGAGCTTGACCTACCAATCACCCTCCTTGAGCTAACCTGTGCTCTTGCTGCCATGGATTCAGGGAAAGCTCCGGGTATTGACGGTCTACCTCCCGAATTCTTTCTGACATTTTGGGACCTTTTAGGCCCTGAGTTGCTGAATGTTTTGGACACTTCTATACAGACTGGTATAATGCCGCTGAGTCTAAGAAGAGCCGTAGTGTGCTTGCTCCCGAAAACTGAAGATCCCCGACTTTTGGTGAACTGGCGACCGATCTCCCTGCTGTGCACGGACTACAAGCTTTTTTCAAAAGTACTAGCTAATCGACTAAAAAAGGTTATTGGTGATCTAGTACTGCCAGAACAGAGTTACTGTGTTCCTGGAAGATCCATCCATGATAATATTTCTTTAATCAGAGATCTCATTGATGGTAACCGTGTTAAAGAAGACTTTGGAATGATGTCGCTTGATCTTGAAAAGGCATTTGACAGTATCGACCATAAGTTTATGCATCATGTGTTACAGGCATGCGGCCTCGGAGCAAACTTTCGTTCCTACATTTCCTTGCTATACACAGATGTATTTAGTTTAATTAAGATTAATAATGTGCTGGCTCCCCCCATCAAGGTTCGGAGAGGGGTTCGGCAAGGGTGCCCAGTCTCTGGTTTATTGTTTGCTCTTTCTTTAGAGCCTCTTCTCAATCTACTGAGAAAGAAGATTTCTGGAATAGCACTTTCTCCCATGAGTGCACCGCTAACCCTATGTGCTTATGCGGATGACGTCTGCATCTTTGTAAAAGATAAGGATGATATTGATATCCTTGTTGAGTGCCTATCAAAGTTTCACGCTGCCTCCTCTTTAAAAATCAATTGGAACAAGAGCAAGACGTTATGGATACCCTCCCTTTATCGCAACCTTCTTCAGCCTGTACCACAGCTGCCCCCATCCCTCCCCGCAGGGTTGCTGTGGGGAAGTGAGGGAATTAAGTACTTGGGCATATTCCTTGGTTCCCCACAGTATGCTCAAAGAAATTGGGACGGGGTAATTGAGCAAGTGGGAGAAAGATTGAACCGATGGAAAAGGGTTTTACCTCATTTGTCCTTCAAGGGCCGTGTGCTAGTGATCAACAACTTAGTTGCCACAATGTTGTGGCATAGGTTCATCTGCCTGCAACCGCCGGAGGCCCTACTCAAAGCACTCCAGGGCAAACTGGTGGACTTTTTCTGGGGAGGCTACCACTGGCTACGACCCGATGTGATATGTCGCCCCTCGGCTGAGGGTGGCCACAACCTCGTCGACATCAAAGCCCGCCTAATGGCCTTCCGGCTGCGGTCCATTCAACGTCTCCTCTACATGGAACATCTGCCAGGCCGGCTCCCTGCACGCCTTGTACTGCAGCGAGCGGGTAGGCTCGGGTACGGGTTTGAACTTTTTCAAATGAACCTCCAACATGTCGACATATCGGTTCTCCCTGCTTTTTACCAAAGCCTCTTAAATGCCTGGCAGAGTCTTTCTGTGAGTCGTCAGGCGGACACATATGTAACGAAAATGCTGGCACACGAGCCTTTGTTCTATAACCCTCTCTTTCCCGACATTCCAAAGAGTCGAGATTTTTGCCAACACTTTATAGCAGCTGGTATCGTGAAGGTGCGGCATCTCCGACATGACTCAGGGTATGGTTGGAAATCCGTAAGTGAAATCGCCGACCTGACAGGGATTTGGTCCCATAGGATGATTGCAAAAATTTTGAGGAAAATGATTCAGGTGGGACGGCAACTTGGCCTAACTTGGACTCGAGGTACAGAAGAAGATCTAAATGAGCCGACAGTGCCTAAATTGATTGTTGAACCCATTCAAAACGATTTGCCCCCTGTTAGCGATGGGTCAAAGCTTTTCCAGACAATGGACAGCAAGGGCATCTACAAGATGTGCCTCAAGCTGTTAAATGGGAACCCTTCGTTAAATGGAGTTACCCGATGGAAAGGATTGTTACCCGGAGGACCCCCCTCCGAACCTATCTGGGAAGCCATGTATAGTGAGCCCACATCCAAAAGAACAGGTGATCTCCAGTGGCGTTTGGCCCACTGGATTGTTCCTTCCAACACGTTTATTAGACATTTTTCTCCTGTATCTGTTTGTTGTCCCTTCTGTACAGTCAATGAGGACTTGTTTCATGCATTCATAGACTGTATCCGATTATTTCCTTTGTTTCATTGGTTGAATTACATTGCACACGAAATGCATGTTACTTTTTTTTTGAGGAATTTCGTCTTTGGTTTTGCTCCTAAACAGAATCCTGCATCTAAACTGTTTAATTTCCTAATAGCAACTGCGAAACTTGCTGTTTATTTGACAAGAAAAGACAAACTATCTGGCAAACCGATAGAGCACTGCAATATCATGTTGTGTTTGAATGCATTAGTCTCAGCAAGATTGAAACTGGAATTTACCCTTTCCAACGAGGCCGGAAATTTTCAAAACTTTGTTGATACTTGGTGTGTTGGTGGGTTTTGTGAGGTTAAAGAAAACGAATTTAGAATACTGTTGTGAGATACTGATTGTTTCTTATTTGATGATCATTGGGTGCTTCTTCTTTTTCTTTTTCTTTTTATTGGCATTATTGATTTCATTGCAAAACGTGTATATTGTTACTTTTATATTTTTGTAATAAAAGGACTAAAAAGTCAAAGTCTCTCTCTCTCTCTCTCTCTCTCTCTCTCTCTCTCTCCATCTCTCTCTCTCTCTCTCCATCTCTCTCTCTCTCTCTCTCTCTCTCTCCATCTCTCTCTCTCTCTCCATCTCTCTCTCTCTCTCTCTCTCTCTCCATCTCTCTCTCTCTCTCTCTCTCTCTCTCTCTCTCTCACTCTCCATCTCTCTCTCTCTCTCCATCTCTCTCTCTCCATCTCTCTCTCTCTCTCTCTCTCTCTCCATCTCTCTCTCTCTCTCTCCATCTCTCTCTCTCTCTCTCCATCTCTCTCTCTCTCTCTCTCTCTCTCCATCTCTCTCTCTCTCTCTCTCTCTCTCTCCATCTCTCTCTCTCTCTCCATCTCTCTCTCTCTCTCTCTCTCTCTCTCTCTCTCTCTCTCTCTCTCTCTCTCGCGCCATCTGCTGGCTGTCAGTGCGTTGGGTGCGGTGTCATGGCGTCTGCTCGCTTCGTGTCGTGAGTGCTCTGTCTTGGCTGTTTCCTATTTCCCTTATTCACTCCATTGTGTCCCTGTTTCTGATTGTAAAGTTTTCCCCTTGTTTCCTGTGTGTGTTGAGACTTGAGAGAGAGCGGGAGAGCGCACGGTAAGTGTTTTCGCAGGTTGTTGTTGAAACCTTCGGTTTCTAGGCCTGCGTTTCATTTGCCTTGTTTTTCTGGTCGAACTGCTCGTCGGTGGTTTCGATTCCTCATTTATATATTGCTTTTCCTTATCTTTTTCCTTTACCTTCACTTGCTGGTTGCTTGTGACAGGTTTCTTTCTGTTTAAATTTAAACTTCCCTTATATATTTTTTTCAGCTATGGCAAACGGACGTTTGTCCAATAGTGTGTACGAGTCGCTCACTCGTAAGGAGGGAGTGATAATTACTCCACCTGATGGAGTTAGTGTTGAGAATGTGGTGATTGGTTTAGGAGACCTTGTTGGAATCGAGAATGTTCTTGCAGCTTCAAAAATGAATCATCGCATCGTGGTTTTCCTGTCGGACGTGCGACACGTGGCCCAGGCGGTTGAAATCGGTTTAACCGTCCCGCCGGATATTTTTGTTAACGTTAATCCTTTGGACACAATGGCCGTTCGGTTAACTCTGTCCAATATTCCTCCTTTTTTCACTAGTGAAGAGATCGTCTCTGCACTAAGTGTTTTTGGCACAGTTGTGTCGCGGGTGTCGATGGTTCCGCTTCGTCTTCGCACTGACGCCTCGGTTCGGCATGTTATGTCGTTCCGACGTCATTGTTATATCATTTTAAAAGATAACGCTCAATCACTCAATGCAGTTATGACGTTGAAATATAAAAACCGCAATTATCAAATCTATATTGCAACGGAAACTATAACTTGCTTTAATTGTGGTGAATCGGGGCATTTAAAAAACGTTTGCCCCAAGAATACCGCCGGTGATGCATCGATACCGGTGAAGACCATTAACACAAAAAGTGGTCCATCTAGAGTCGGGGACCCTCGTGATGCCTCAAACACGAGTAATTTACCTGAGCCGTCGGCGGCGGGGGTGGCTCAACCCCAGGCAGATGGTGAGGGGTTTACCGTTGTTCCTTATAAAAGGAAACATAAATTAAAACATTTAACTGATAACAGTCAGGATGTGGCAGCGAGCTGTCCAAAAAAGATGGCACCGGCTGACGAACATGACGAGTCCCGTTTGGAAGCAGCAATATCTGAGGTTTTTAAAACCAAAAATCGGTTCGACGTTCTTGCTCTGGAGGATGATAATGCTTCTGCTTGTGGAGTTGGTGAACTCGAACAGGAAGTTGGTGTGGTGCAACAGGAAGCGCATGTGACCACTCCCATGGTCACAGGCACCGTGTATGTGAACGCCGAGTCCACTCTTGTCCCTCTTCCTGCTGGGGGTGAGGTGTGTGACGTTCCTGAGTTGCAGACAACCTCGAGCCCAGGTGAATCAGAGTGTAAGGCATCAGCTGATGACGTGCTGGGTTTGCCCCCAGCAGAATGTGAAACTTCTCCTGATAGTACATCTCTTCCTCTCCCTCTTCCTCCTCCCGCTCCTCCCCCTCTTCCCACCCCCCCTCCTCCTCCCACTCTCCTTCCTCCTCCCACTCTCCTTCCTCCTCCCACTCCTCTTCCTCCTCCCATCCCCCTTCTTTCTCCTCCCGCCCCCCCCTCCTCATCCTCCCGCCCCCCCTCCTCCTCCTCCCCCACATACCCCTCTTCCTTCTGCTTTGGGTGCGGAATGTGACGTTTCCCTTGTGAAGCCACTAGCTCCATATCAGGAGCATGAAACTGATGTCATGGACATGGACCGACACTCGGAATGTGATTCGGACGGGACCTCGTCGCTCGCCTCTGCCGGGAGTGTCGAAGCCTGGAATGACCCGGGTTTTCCCCAAGATTTGGAGGGTGAGACCAGTGTTCCACCCTCCGAGATCATAAAATTTCTCCAGGACACTTTTCGGAAGAAACGGGTAAAAATTAAAGATTTTTTCCCTGACCTAATCGGCTTTGTGGTCTCTGCGAAGCGACTGCTTGTTAAAGCCGGACAGCTTGGCGTGACCGAATCACAGGTCTATCGTCTCCGGAAATGTATCCTGAAAGCGAAGAAGGAGCTGCAGATGTAGCCCAGCCAAGCTGTTTGACACGTTTATATACACCCTTATATCATGGCTTTCTCCTTCGCCAGTTTGAATATTAATGGGGGACGTTCTTCCCTAAGGAAAATTGAAGTTAAACAATTTGTTAAGGAAAATCGCATCGATATTCTACTTCTACAAGAGACAAGATGTAGTTCCTCTTGTATGGGGGAGTGGCAAAGGATAATGAAAGGAAAATGGTTTTTTTAGTAGTCTGGAACACCCAAGGGCTGGGGTAGCTGTCTATTTACAGCCTTCCTTCTGTAGCTCTCATATAGTTTTTAATGACATAATCAAAGGGTATTTAATTTCAGTCACTTTTACATACAATGGTTTTAAACACACGGTACTGAACATTTACTCACCTAGTGATAGCACAGAAAGACTTGCCTTTTATACTAAGTTGGAAACATCTCTCATGCACATTGATTTTAATGGACTTGTCTGTTTGGGTGGAGATTTTAACTGTACCGTGGACCCTGCCCTTGATCGTAATGGAGAGGAGCCTCACCCAGCAAGCGCAGTGCCTCTGTTAAGATCCTTGTCCAAGTTCTCCCTTGTTGACGTGTGGAGAATCCGCAATCTTTCTGTCCGCCAATATACGTGGTGTCGGTGCTCAAAGAGTCGCCTCTCGCTCGCAAGATTGGACCGGTTCTATATTAACAGTATTTTTCTGAATATCGTGAGTGGCGCGGACATTGTCCCGAGTGGCTTCTCAGATCATCACATGGTTACGCTTTGTGCTTGCCTACCAGTTCGGAATCGTGGTGCTGCCTACTGGACCTTTAATGTGAGCCTTTTGGAAGAAAAAATGTTTGTTGATGCATTTCATGCATTCTGGAGGGCCTTGCTCCAACGTAAACCATCTTTCCCCCGCTTTGGGCAGTGGTGGGACAATGCCAAAGTACAGATGAGATTGTTTTGCCAACAATATGGAGCTTATCGTACTCAACACAACTCTGCCCTTCAATCCCTGATTGCCAAGGAAATATTATCCTTGCAATCCAACCTCTTGGCTTCTAGTACTGAGAGAACGAACTCTCTGCTGGCGAAGAAAAAAGCTCTTCTTGCTGATCTATGTGCAAGGCAAGCTAGAGGAGCGCTGATTCGTCTCCGAATGGAGAACCTGCGTCATTTGGATACCTCCTCCAAGTTCTTTTTTGCACTGGAAGTCCGAACTAAGAGAGGTCAGCAGATAACTTCAGTAAGGACGAAGGAAGGAAGAATAACACACGATCAAAAAGACATCAGGTATTCCCTCAAGAACTACTTCTCTGACCTGTATCGCGCTAAGGAAATCGATAACGAGATCACGGGATCCTTGACTTCCTCCTTACCCACCTTGTCGGAGTCTGCGTGCCTGCAACTGAACAAGGAGCTAACCATGGAAGAACTCCATGCTGCTTTACAAACCTTACCCTCAGGTAAGGCCTCTGGCTTGGATGGGATACCTGCAGAATTCTACAAAGCTTTCTGGGACCTCCTGGGACCAGAGTTACTCGAAGTTTTGGTTGACAGCCTACGATTAGGCTTACTGCCGCTAAGCTGTCGTAGGGCGGTACTCGCCCTGGTCCCAAAGAAAGGAGACCTCCAGCAACCGCAAAATTGGCGTCCCATCTCACTGCTTTGTACGGATTACAAAGTTTTCTCCAAGGCTCTTACCAACCGGCTCAGGCCCGTGATTGGCGACATCATACACCCCGATCAATGCTACTGTGTTCCGAAAAGGACAATACATGACAGTATTTTTATCGTGCGTGATTTAATTGATATCTGTGATCTTAAACAAAGAAATGTTGGTTTGGTTTTTTTAGACCAAGAAAAGGCCTTTGACACCATTGATCACTTTTATCTTTTTTTGGTTTTACGTGGGTTTGGGTTTCCAGAAAATTTTATCTCTCACGTACAGTTACTGTATAATAATATCTTTAGTCTACTCAAGGTTAACAATATTTTATGTCCACCTTTCCCGGCCAGTAGAGGCATTCGCCAAGGATGTCCTTTGTCTGGCCTCCTGTACTCCCTCGCACTTGAACCTTTGCTTGTTCGCTTGCGTGCACGTCTTCTCGGTTTCCTTCCACAACCAACGGCGCACCCAGTTAAGGTGATCGCTTATGCGGACGATCTTTGCGTAATCGTTCATTCGGATGAAGATGTCTCAGCCTTGGTCCAATGTGTCCATGAATTTAGTTTGGCAAGCTCTGCAAAGGTCAATTGGAAGAAGAGCAGTGCTCTTTACCTTGGTCCACAAAATGGAGCCATTCCTCCAACTCTGCCCGAACAACTTGAATGGACAAGGGATGGAATCCTTTATCTCGGTGTTTTTCTTGGCCCTGGAAACTTCATTTTAAAAAACTGGGAGTCTCTTATAATCAAAACTGAGAGACGGTTGCTGAAATGGACGGGTTTACTCTGTCAACTTTCTTATCGAGGCCGAACCCTTGTTATAAATAATCTTGCGGCATCAATGCTTTGGCATGTTTTAATGGCACTGCAGCCCCCAGATCCCGTTCTCAAAAAGCTACAAGCTACTTTTATCGACTTTTTTTGGGGAGGTAAGCACTGGCTTCGACCTGGTGTGCTCAGCCTGCCTGCTGCTCAGGGAGGACATGGACTGATTGCTGTTTCTAGCAAAGTGATGGCTTTTCGCCTCCTTTCACTTCGTAGGCTGCTGTACACCGACGTCTCGTGGAAAGCGTCGGCTCACTGCCTGCTTCAGCAAGCAGGGAAACTCAACTACGACCAAGAACTGTTCCTTATAGACACCACGAAAGTTGATGTAACACCAGTTCCTCTATTCTATAGGAGTATGCTGAAGGCATGGCAAGCGGTTCCTGTTCGCCGTGACAACAGGAACTATTCTCTTGAGCTGTTTTTAAACGAGCCCATCTTTCTAAACCCCATATTTGAAGGGGTCTGCAGTAACCGTGCTTTTATGCAAAAGTTTATCGACGTTGGATGCATCAAGGTTAAACATCTCAGAACCCCTTTTCCTTACAAATGGAAGCCAGCTGCTGACATTGCTGTAGCCACCGGAGTTCGATCCATTCGAGTCATAGGAAGGATCTTTTCTGTGATCCTGCGTTTTTTCAAGGGAACCGGGCTAAAATGGGCCCCACAGGCGGAAGCTAGCCCTTCTTTATCCGAATTTCTCTTTCCTAGACTTCTACTTCATTTTCAGGGCTTCACCTCTTTTCATTTGATGGAGAAATCTTGTGTTTATGCTTTGTGTGTTTTAACCCTTGTTCATGATAGACCCGCAGAACCGCAAGCGCACTGGGGGAGAATGTTCCGGACCACTCCTTTCACCACCATCAATTGGCTTACTATGTACAAGGCCCCCATCGCCAAGCGCTCCGGAGACTTACAATGGCGGCTGGCGCACTACATTTTACCATCAAATGTTTTATCGCATCGCATATGTTCCGATAACACGGAATTATGTCCGTTTTGCGGTGCGACGGAAACCATTTCTCACATTTTTGTTGATTGTCCTCGGTTGGCACCCCTTTTTACAGTTTTATCGCGTGTGGTCCGGGGGCTTGGCCTAATTTTTACGCATTGTGTTTTTATCTTCGGTTTCACCACTTCCCGCCTGTGTAAAGATGAGTGCCTTTTAGCCAACTATTTGTCTTCTGAAGCAAAACTTGCCATATACTTGTCGAGAAAACACAGGATGCAAAATGCCTGTAATTCTGCTGATGATGCTGTTCACCTCTTTAAAGCCTTCGTCACATCGCGTGTAAATATCGAGTTTCAATCGAATGATTGCACAGTGTTCTCACAACGGTGGTGTGTCAAGGCATCCTTATGTCAACTGGCTGATGGTTCTCTTGCAATGAATTTATGATTTATCTTGTCTCCCATTTTAAACTTGTACAGCCATCGCCTTGAATTGTTTTTTTGGGTTTTCACTGTGAACAATGTTTTCCTGGCAACAAACGGGGACAAATGTCGAATGTTTCTCTCTCTCTCTCTCTCTCCCTCTCTCTCCCCCTCGCTCTCTCTCTCTCTCTCTCTCTCTCTCTCCCCCTCTCTCTCTCCAAATTTGGGGGGGTGGGGGGGGGGGTTACAGCTCGACCCGGGGGTAAATGAGTGAACTGATCACCGCTGTAGCCCCAGAAAGCTTGCAACTCCAAAGCTTCATACAAATGGAGCATCTGTAAGATGGAGAACCTACAAGATGGGGCACCTGCAAGATGGATGACCTGCAAGATGAATAACCTGCAACATTGCGTGCCTGCAAGATGGCGCACCTCCAAGATGGAGCACCTCCAAGATGGAGCACCTGCCCATTACGATCGGCCTTTTTTCAACACCTCTGGAGTGGCTCACAAGTCCCCAAGTTCATCAAGGAAAACATATCTGAAAAGTGTTATGATGTAATGCGTTCACAAACATTCCTCCAACAGTGAACATGGTGACGTGTTACATGGTGCATTCAGAAAGGAACACGGTTGGGAAGGACACGGATGCTCTGTCGCTCCCGGCTACTGGTTGTGCGAGGTTTGTCTCCTGGTCTGTCCATTTGGATCGCATTGGGATCACCAATAAAAAAAAAGAAAAAAAAAAGTCTCTCTCTCTCTCTCTCTCTCTCTCTCTCTCTCCCTCTCTCTCTCTCCCCCTCTCTCTCTCCCCTTCTCTCTCTCCCCCCCTCTCTTTCCCTTTCTCAATTTTTCACTTTATTTAATCAAACGCTTAATTTGCTCTTGATGTGTTCATAGTTCTTGTGTGAGCATTTCCTTTAAAATTGTTTGTGGTTACTGTTTGTGTCCTCACCTTTGGTTGGTAAAAATTTTGTACTTGCTGATTTCTTTTGAATATCCTTTGTTCTTTTTTGGTGTGTTTATGATCCTTATACAATGTTTCTTTGAACTCGTTGCTTGGTTTAACACTGCTTTGTGGAATGGTTTTATACTTTTATAATAAAAAGATACAAAAGTCTCTCTCTCTCTCCATCTCTCTCTCTCTCTCTCTCTCTCTCTCTCTCTCTCTCTCTCTCTCGTGCGCTCCTGCTGGTCGTTAGTGAGTCATGCGTGGGTGTGCATGTTGAGCTGTGAGTTCTCTGTCGTGTTGGTTGGTTTTCCTATCCCCCATTTCGCTCCCTTGTGTCCTTGTTTATGCTTGTAAAGTTTCCCCTGTGTGTCCTTTCATTGTTGAGACAAGAGAGAGGGAGAGAGCGCACACGGTAGGTGGTGTTCGGTTGCCTCTTTTCGAACCTCCGGGTTTGAGGCCTGGCCTCCATTTTGCCGTGTTTTCCTAGTCCAGGCAGCGGTGTTTCGCTGCTCTAAACGGTTCTTGGACCTAGTCCATTAGTTTTTGGTTTTTACCTCCACTTGCCGGTGTTGCTTGTGGTTGGTATCTTTTTTTTTTTGATTTCTCACCCTTTATTTTATTTAATTTACGTTCGCTATGGCAAACGA
This sequence comes from Myxine glutinosa, assembly GCF_964187855.1. Classification (NCBI taxonomy): domain Eukaryota; kingdom Metazoa; phylum Chordata; class Myxini; order Myxiniformes; family Myxinidae; genus Myxine; species Myxine glutinosa. Next base: position 27,073,766 of record NC_136274.1, read on the forward strand.
TTGTTTGAGGAATAGCATGTACGAGTCGCTCACTCGCAAGCATGGGCTGGTGTGCGACCCTCCGAGTGAGGTAAAGATGGAGCAAGTGCTTCTAGCAATTGGAAAATGCGTCGGCTCACATAATATCCGTGCAGCCTCTCGAATGAACAAGAAAGTTGTTGTGTTTGTATCGGAGGTGCACATGGTGAACTCCGTTGTGGAGCAAGGCCTTCTCATAGAACCCGACATGTTTCTAGTGGTTTCCCCATTAGATACACCTGCGGTGAGGGTCAATGTGTCTAATGCCCCTCCCTTTGTTAAAGGTGAGGACTTGTGTGCTCAATTGAGCAAGTTCGGTACGATCGTATCAAAAGTGACAATGGTGCCGATACACTCGGCAAGGGGTGAATTTCGACATGTGATGACTTTTAAAAGGGTCGTTTACATGATATTGCCCGGAAATGTGCAAAAGCTCAATGTAGTTTTGCATGCAAAGATTAATGGCCATACTTATAGAATGTATGCCTCCACGGACGTCATGACGTGCTATGGGTGTGGAGCTTACGGACACGTAAAGAGTTCCTGTCCCGGTTTGGTGAGACCATTAGAAAATCGAGACCAGGTGATTGCAGATTCTCCTCCCTCCCCACCTAATGGGGCGGATGATATTGTAGACTCCTCCCCACGACCTAATGGTGATCGGGAAACAGTTGACTCCTCCCCCTCACCTACTGAGATACGTGGAATGGTAGACCCCTCCCCACAACCAATGGGTGAACAGGAAACAGTAGACCACTCCTCCCTACCTGCTGGTGTGACAAACGTGGTTGATCCCTCTCCTACTGTACAGGACTGTACGGATGACAATATGGAAGGGTTCGTAACAGTGGTTCGTAAAAAAGGACATAAACGTTCATGTCCCGTCGTGAAGGATGCAAGCACAGTGCAAAGTAAGGTACTTGTTGTGTCAAACGTGTCGCCGAGCTTGCAAGATGGAGCTTGTGTAGAGAATACCTGTGTGGGATTGCAAACTGAACCGGGTTTAAATCTAAGCAATTCGTTTGCACCACTTGCCGAACTGTTTGAGGGGTTATTTTTTTTTTTTTTTTTTTCTATACTGAATCGAGGCTCGTGAAAGAGCTGACAACCGCGAGAGAAAGACAAAGACAGTACATGGGGACCGCGAGGGAAAGACAGTACATGGGGACCGCGAGGGAAAGATTAATGTAATTTGTAAATGTAATTTGTAATTTGTAAATGTAATTAATGTAATGTAAATGTATATTCTGAGTGTGATATAGACATCGAGAATCCTCGCGCATCTCAGGAGGACACAAGTGAGGATATTGATAACCCTGATGTCTTACATGACATTAATGTAATGGTCACAGAGGTGGGCGCAGGGATGGCCAGGTGTAATGATAAAACAGATAAATTGGACAGCCTCTCAGAGGAAACCTGTAAGCCTACACGTTTCGAACAAAATAAAAGGGATGATAAGAAGGAAGCTGCATATGACGATGAGCAGCTAAACATGGATGAAAACGATATCCATGTTTCTGATCCTGGGGAGATTTGTGCCTCAGAAATAAGTTTGCATCAGGAAGAGAATGACAAAGATGATGCGTTTGATTTTGATGAACCCTACTCTACCTCGTCAGGTAGTGGGTTTTGTGCCCAAGAGGATGGGGATGGGGACACTGTAGTTACAGAAGATGAAGTTAAAAAATTCCTCGATGAATCCTTCAGGAAAAGGAATGTCAGAATTCAGGATTATTTCCCAAACCTACATGCTTTTCTAAAAACTACTAGAAACATGATTCGTGAACCCCAGCAAGTTGGGATATCAGAACCTCAATTTCAGCGGTTGAGAAAGTGTGCCACTAAGGCAGGAAAAGAACTCCAAGAGGAGGAAAATTAATAAAGAATAAATGAAGGTAACGTCTCTCAACATAAACGGAGGCCGCAGCTGTATGCGGCGTCTGGAGGTGTTACAACTATTTGAGAAAGAAAAGATTGATATTTTCATGTTATAAGAGACACACATTAACTAATCTTGTGAAGACGAGTGGCGCAGAATGTTTGAAGGGTGCCATGTTTTCTCCAGTGCGGTTGAAGAAGCTAAAGCGGGGGTGGCAATAATCTTGCATCCTCGCCTTCAACCATCCGAGATTCACTATAGAGAGATTTGTAAGGGATTCTTGATGGTGGTGGATTTTATTAGCAGCAATCAAAAGGTTAGCATTATTAATGTGTATTGCCCCAGTGACAGCGCTGAAAGGGCTCTATTTCTTCCAAAATTAGCGGATTGTTTAAGCACTGTTGATTTGACTTGTTTAATTTGTATGGGGGAGACTATAATTGCACACTCAACCCTCGACTGGACAGGAACACTCCTGAGCCACATCCACCCAGTGCAAAGTCCTTGGCACAACTTGTGAAAAAATACAAACTTAGAGATGTATGGCGATTACAAAATCCAAACACCCATCAATATACATGGGTGTGCTGTGCAAAAAACCAGTTAACCATGGGTCGACTGGACAGATTGTACGTGAACCAAGCAATGGTGAATCTGGTTAAGAGAACATGTATAACTCCATCTGGCTTTTCTGATCACCATATGATTGCAATGGATTGTATGTTACCCGGTCATTGCTGTAAGAGTGCACACTGGAATTTCAATGTGAAATTGTTACAAGATGAACATTTTAAAAATGCCTTCAGACTGGTATGGGAAGGATTAGAAAAGAAAAAGTGTTCCTATGTCAATATGCGACAGTGGTGGGACTGTACCAAGTCACAAATTCGGATTTTCTGCCAACAATATTGCTCGTATGCCACTAGTAATACATCTGGGTTGATAAGTGCTCTAAAAGCAGATGTACTTAAATATGAACAAGAAGCTGGAACATCTTGGGGAAGTGACCAATATCAGCAGCTGATAGAAAAAAAGACCCTGCTGGCCGAACTGGTCAAAGAGCGTGCGGCGGGAGCAATAATTCACCTGCGGATGAGCATAATACACCTCGAGACTCCAAACAAAGATTTCTTCAAAATGCAGAAGGCTGCCAACACTTCTCGGCAGATTCAGAGTCTACGCTCTCCCGACGGTGTTCTGACTCGCCAAAGTGACATTAAACATTCACTGCAAGAGTTTTACTCAAACTTGTTTACTCCAAGAACGGTGGATAAAACGATGGCAAATGAGATGATTGAACTTCTCCCATCTCTTTCTGAAGAGCAGCAACTCCAACTGGAATGTGACATTTCTCTGGAGGAGCTCACAACAGCAGTGAAACAACTCGAAGACGGCAAGGCCCCCGGAATTGACGGACTTCCTGCTGAATTTTACAAAGTTTTTTGGAATGTTCTGGGTCCTGCTTTAATTGAGATTTTTCACGAGAGCCTAAATCAGGGGGAATTGCCCTTGAGCTGCAGAAGAGCTGTCTTATGTCTTCTTCCCAAGAAGGATTTGCAGCAGATTACAAAATGGTGGCCTGTGTCATTGTTAAATACGGACTATAAGATTGTGTCAAAAATGCTTGCAATGCGTCTTAAAAAGGTCATCTCGTTCTTAGTTGGGAATGACCAAACGTATTGCATACCTGAACGATCCATGTATGACAGTATTTTCTTGGTTCGAGGCTTGATTACTATCGGTAAAACTGCGTCACATGCTTTTGGGTTATTACTCCTTGATCAGGAGAAAGCTTTTGCAGTGTGGATCACTCATTTCTGTTTGCAGTTCTTACGAAAGCAGGATTTGGAGAAAAATTCATTTCTTGCATAAAACTTTTATACAACAATGTATCATGCCTGCTAAAAGTAAATAATAGTCTGTGTCGTCCTTTCCCCTTTCAGCGTGGCATCCGTCAGGGCTGTCCACTGTCAGGCATGTTGTACACACTGTCCATCGAACCCTTACTGGCTCTCCTTCGTACCACTTTATCTGGTTTGTCCTTGTCAAACAATTCCAAAATTGTTACGTCAGCATATGCAGACGACCTGTGTGTTGTGGTTAAAAACCAGGAAGATGTTTTTGAGCTATCCCGGTGTTTTGCCAAATTTGAACTTGCTTCATCAGCAAGAGTAAATTGGAACAAAAGTGTAGCTCTTTCTCTGTACCCAGATACCCTATCGGGGTCACAGGCTTCACATATGGTTCCCCCAACTCTTCCAGGAGGAATGTTATGGAAAACGGATGGGTTTAAATACTTAGGCATCCATTTGGGAACTGCAAGCTATATGAAGAAAAACTGGGATGGTTTCTTGGATAACATTAAGCAGAAACTATCAAAGTGGAAAGGGATGCTCCATATCTTGTCACTTAAGGCACGGGTAACGATAATAAACAACCTGGTGCTTCCAATCGTATGGCATAAGATCATAGCACTCCAGCCTCCTCAAGCTCTGATCACCAACATTCAGAGGGGTCTAGTTGACTTCTTCTGGGGAGGCCACCACTGGCTTAAGCCAGATGTGTTGTGTAGACCACGTAATTCAGGTGGTCAAAACCTGGTGCACATCCCTAGTCGAATAATGGCTTTTCGGCTAATGACAATAAAACGTCTGCTGTACAGCGAGGTTGTGCCCTGGCGTCCTCTCACGAATACGTTGCTCAGGCAAGTAGGTGGAATGGACTATGACCGGGAACTTTTCCTTATGGACTTGAAGCAGGTCGACAGAGCTCGGCTCCCTGCATTTCATCGGTCTCTCCTGAACACCTGGCAAGCTCTAGGAGTGCAGCGGTTGGAGATCTCTTATGATCCCAGGAGGTTTGTGCATGAGCCATTGTTCCAAAACTCACTATTCGCTGAAGTATCTACCAGCCGAGCTTTTATGGAACATTTTACGAACAATGGGATTAATAAAGTGTGAGATCTTATGGAGCTATCCTTAAAGCGATGGTTGTCTGCCAGCACTGTTTCTGGAAAAATTGGCTTGCGTTCAATTAGAATAGTGAGCAGGGTCATAAAGATTGTATCCCAGACTTTTTTAGATTTAAACATTGGGTGGAATGGGGTAAATGAAGAAGTAGACTTTCGTTTAACCTTCCCTGAACTCTCAGTCACTGCCCAGGAACAACATGGTGTGTTTTCCTCTCACAGCGAAGAATCCGGTGTGTTCCACATCATGGGAAAAAGGGCAATGTACAGAATTTGTCTAGAGGTGTGCTTACCGGGCTGTGCAGCACCCTTAAGGAACAAGTGGAAAGAGTCTTTACCTGCAGGAGCATTTCTCACTCCAAATTGGGATGAAATGTACAGGAGTCCTACTGTTGGACGTACAGGAGACCTAAATTGGAGACTGGTCCATCACGCCCTGGGCACACAGGTGTTAGTTCAGAAGTTTAACCCTGCTGTGTCTAATTTATGTCCCTTTTGTGGTAATGTTGAACATTTGTATCATGCGTTTATTGAGTGCAAGAGATTGTCATCTCTGTTTCTGTATCTGAGCCGAATCTTTTGTAAATTCAAAATTGTTTTTTCTGTTACAATCTTTGTTTATGGACTTGCATGTAATACTAGGAAAAACTCTGTGATTTTGCTTTTGAATTTTTTGCTTGGAATTGCTAAGCTTGCAATTTATAAAACCAGAAAAGCCAGATTAGGTAGTGGAAAAAATGAAAATGCACTTTTTTGTTTCATCGGGATGGTGTCAGCACGTATAAAGCTCGAACATGCTTATCATGTAAACATGGGGAACCTTCTTGTGTTTGAAGAGTTATGGGGCATGGGGGGTGTTTTGTGCAAATGCATTGGAAATGAGGTTGTGATTTGTATGTAAAGTGGAGTTGGAATACTTTGGTTTTATACTTTTATAATAAAAGGACACAAAAGTCAAAAAGTCTCTCTCTCCATCTCTCTCTCTCTCCCTCTCTCTCTCCATCTCTCTCTCTCTCTCTGTCTCTCTGTCTCTCTCTCTCTATCTCTCTCTCTCTGTCTCTCTGTCGCCACCTATCGGCCGTCGGTGCGTTGGGTGTAGCGTCATGGTGGCTGTGAGCAACTGCTCTGTGTTTTGGTGAGTCCGTCGTGCGTTTTCCCCCCTCTCCTGCCCCCCCCCTCCCTCTCCTTTTCCATCCTGTGTGCCTTGGCATTTGTTTTCATCTGTTCTACACCTTTGCCTTCGAGAGAGAGAGGATTGAGAGCGGGCCCATTTTGGGTGCGGCCTACTGGCGTTGACGGTGCGTTGTAAGCCATTTCTGTGCTTATAATGCACGTTTATTATTTACTTTAGTTCGTTTATTTAGGTTTGATACCCTCTTGTCCGGCTCGGACAAGCGGGGGAAGGCGGGGGAGGGGGGGGGGGGGGGTATTTTCGCCGAAATGGCGAATGCATGCTCTCGTCGCGATGACTTTGAAGGCTTAACCAGGAAGCATGCGTTTGTGTGCTTGCCTCTGGATGGAGTGCCTGTCGAGGACATCATCTTCGCTGTGGGGAGCATTGTTGGGGATGAAAATATACGTGCAGCTTCGCGTATGAACCAGAAAGTGGTGGTGTTCGTTTCGGACGAGGAACTCGTCCATGACGTGGTAAGTGCGGGAATAACCACGGAAAGCGGTCACTTTATGATGGCGTCGCCGCTATTAACTCCCGCGACGAGAGTGGTTATTTCCAACGTACCACCATTTATCCCAAATGACAAGTTAATGACCGTGCTATCACGGTACGGTAAAATGGTATCGAGGATTTCAACAATCCCTCTTGGGTGTCGGAATGAACGTGTTAATCACATAATGAGCTTCCTCAGACAGGTGTATATGGTCCTTCCAGACCGTGGGGACGACACAGGCCTCAACATCACTTTCAAAATTAATTTTGAAGAGGCAAATTTCCAGCTATACGCATCGTCCACCACCTTAACATGCTTTCGGTGTGGAGCGTATGGACATTTAAAACGTTCTTGTCCCAAAGCCTCGTGTGTCAGGTGTGGCAAGACAGGTCACACTGCCATAGTTTGTAAGGAGGAGGTTGCTCTGCTAATGAATACGCCCAGTGGGAGGGAGGTTAACGCTGCTCCACTAATGAATACTCCCAGTGGGAGGGAGGTTAACGTTGCTCCACTAATTGAGATTCCCAGTGGGGGGGAGGTTAACGCATTGCCACCGCTTAAAATTCCTAATGAGGGTGAATCCAGTGTTCCAAGCGTGAACGTATTTATTCCTCCTCAGCAAAATGTTGAAATGGACACTGATAGTAAAGTGGGGACGAGTAAACGAAGGGCTCCGGATGATAGTGACTCATCTGGAGCAGGTAAAAAGGTCGTGCTCGATTTTCAGGCTGTTGGTGGAAAAACTCTTCAGGATGCACCTGGAATCTCTTTACAAAGCGTGGACCAAATAAATAAAGAGGAAAACCCAGAAAAGAGTATCAGGGTTCAGCCGCTAAAACAACGTGCTTCCATTACTCACACAGACGACGTTAATGATGTAAATAATTCAGGCCACGATACCGTGAATGGTGCATCATTGATCCAAGCGAATGTCGCCGAACAGGCTGACATCCATAATAAATCTGCCAATATAGCAGATAAGGGTGGAAACATAAATCCACAGGAATGTGGGAATAATGATTTCATGCCAATTGAGGAAATCAGTAATCAATGTGCTGATGTTTCCCAAACACAGCACTGCGTGGACCCCCCAGACAAGGGAAGGCTAGGTTGCATAGCAGGAGAAGAAAACGGTATTGACCCAGACCCCATTGGACCACTTTCTGATTTATCAGAATCGGAAGAGGAGGTGGAGGTAACAGCATTATCACAATTAATGGCAGATCAACCCCCAACCCCTCCCCATATTGTTTTCTCATTCCTCAATGAAACGTATCGACAGCGAAATGTCATCATTGCGGATCATTTCCCTGATTTGGCTCCCTTTATTCAGGCTGCAAAACTAGTCATAAAAAAATCTGAGGAACTAAACCTAACAAAATCGCAGTTTCATCGACTAAAGAAAATCATAACAAAGGCAAAGAGTGAGTACTCACAGTGTCAGACAAAATTTACTAATGAGTGATGAAGACGCTTAATCTTGCAACACTCAATATAAATGGCGGTGGGGCCAGTCACGTCCGCCAGATCCAAGTGAATAGTTTATTCAAACGGAAACAAGTTTATGTAATATTACTGCAAGAAACTCATATTATTGAGAAGGTTGAACATGACTGGTGCAGCATGTTCAAAGGTAAATGTTTCTTCAGTAATATGTCATCTGTATCTGCTGGAGTTGGGTTTTTGTTAAAACCAGGACTTGTACCTGAATCTTGCCTCTTTCAGGAGGTGATTCGGGGACGTTTTGCCTCCCTAGAATTGGTGATCAATAGCCTGAAGCTTATTATTTTTAATGTATATGCACCAAGTGAGAGTACTGACCGTAAAGCCTTCTTTACTGAAGTGATAAACCATTTAAATTTGTTTGACCCAAATCAGTGCATATGCATGGGGGGAGATTTCAATTGTACGCTAGAGCCCAAAATAGACAGAAATTCACCGGAACCACATCCCGAGTCCCATGGTGACCTCTCCCAGTTTCTTTCAGGTGGGGCTTTTTTGGATGTATGGCGATTGATGCACCCAAATGACCGGCAGTTTACATGGTGTCGATGCTCCAATGGCCAAGTATCCTTAGCGAGGCTTGACCACTGGTACATCACCCCACGATTAAGGAATATTGTAACCTCCTCAACTATTACCCCTTCCATCTTCTCTGACCACCACATGGTCACGATGGGCCTATTTTTCCCTCAATTCAAACGGAGGAGCGCCTATTGGAAATTCAATACAGGTCTTTTGGATGATACCCTGTTTAAGGAAGCCTTTCGCATCCTATGGATAGCTATAGTTGGAAAAAAGCCCCTCTTTGCTTCCACTAACCTTTGGTGGGATAATATGAAAACTCATATACGACTGTTTTGTCAACAGTTTAATTCCCACATCACTCATGAAAGTCAAATCACATTGGCACGGTTGGAAACCGAAATTCTAAAACTGCAAAACAAAATGGCAGAGCAAGAAAATGAGACAAATTATAAATTGCTCCTTGAAAAAAGGACCCAACTCTGGGAACTATTACAGGAGAAGGCTGCAGGACTACTAGTTAGACTGAGAGTAAAAAGCATTAAAGTATCGGATAGTCCTAGCAAAGCCTTCTTTCACTTAGAAGCTGAAACGAAGCCTCTCCGGCTTATTTTATCAGTTAAGGACCCCAGTGGGAATGAAATTACAAGTTCTGATGGGGTAAAAATCACTATTAGAAAGTATTATTCTGAACTATTTGCTAAAAAAGATATACGTATATGAGGATAAAATAAAATGTTTTACCTCCCATCTCCCAACCCTAACTGAGACTCAACGCCTGGAGCTGGATGTGCCTTTAAGCCTTGATGAGTTACAGCGTGCCCTGGTTGGAATGGAATCTGGAAAGGCTCCGGGAATTGATGGCCTGCCAGCTGAGTTTTACATGGAATTTTGGGACATTTTGGGCCCGGAACTATTGATTGTATTCCAAGAATCCTTGCGAAAAGGTGTAATGCCACTAAGTCTAAGGAGAGCAGTGGTGAGTCTTCTCCCAAAGTCAGGAGATCTCTGGCGGATGGAGAATTGGAGACCGGTTTCAATAATGTGCACTGACTATAAAATGGTTTCGAAAGCAATGGCAAATCGTTTGAAAAAAGTCATTGGTGATCTGGTTTTACCTGATCAGACATTCTGCATCCCCAGTCGTTCGATTTACGACAACATTTTTTTCGTGCGGGATTTAATGTATGCTCGCCATGACCAAAATGATTTTGGAATATGTTTTCTAGACTTTGAAAAAGCCTTTGACAGCATTGACCATGTTTTCTTGTGCCATGTTCTTGAAGCATGTGGGTTTGGGGTAATTTTCAGGGCCTTTATAACTCTATTGTACACTGACATCTCCAGTGTAATTAAGGTGAACAATGAACTGGTTCCCCCCATAAAGGTTCAGAGGGGGGTACGGCAGGGTTGCCCAGTCTCAGGTTTGCTTTTTGCGTTAGCAATGGAGCCATTACTTTGCACACTGAGAAAGAATATCTCTGGCCTGACATGTTTTCCTGGAAGCCCACCAATGACTATATCGGCCTATGCAGATGATGTTTGCGTCATTATAAAAAACCACCAAGACATTGTTGCTCTTGTAAAGTCCTTAAGAACCTTTTTCATGGCTTCATCTCTGAAGGTTAATTGGACGAAAAGCAAAGCTCTTTGGGTGCCATACCTTAATAGTTGCCTACCTGTCTCAACACATCTGCCTGCTCTTCCAGAAAACTTAGAGTGGAAAGCAGATGGTGTTGATTACCTTGGTGTGTCCCTGGGCTCTACACAATTTGAGAAAAGGAATTGGGAAGGTGTGACTGGAGAAATAGACAGGAGGCTGAACCTGTGGAAAAGAACCCTACCGCACCTTTCATTTAAGGGCCGAGTCTTAGTGGCAAACAACTTGGTTGCTACAACGTTGTGGCATCGCTTTATTTGCCTGCAACCACTAGAAGTGCTGCTGGACAGGATACAGGCCAAACTTGTGGACTTTTTTTGGGGAGGCCATCATTGGCTGCGGCCAAGCGTAATATGCCATACTTCATCTGAAGGTGGTCAGAGCCTTGTTCACGTGAGATCCCGTCTCATGGCTTTTCGCCTGTGCTCCATTCAACGCCTCCTATTTGGTGAAAACCTGCCAAACCATGCCTTGGCTTGCCATATTTTACAGCAGGCGGGTAGACTCGGCTATGGTCTCGAAGTATTCCTGACTCACCTTAAGTACGTGAATACATCAACGCTCCCCATATTTTACCAGAGCCTTCTCAGTGCCTGGGAAAGACTTTCCGTGAGCCGTAAAGCGGACACTTACTCCCCAGGGATGTTCGAGGTTGAACCCCTGTTCTTCAATCTTCTCTTCCCTGATGTTCTCAAGAGTCGTCATTTGTGCCATCGCTTTATTGAGGCAGGCATAAACAAAGTATGGCACCTTCGGCCAAACTCCGGTGTCGGGTGGAGGAATGTGGAGGAAATTTCAACCTTGACGGCGATTCGGTCCAAGAGGACAATTGGAACGATTTTGAGGAAAGTTGTTCAAAAACGTCATCAGCTACAGAAACTTTGGACTTGGAATACTTTTGGACACCCCAACGAGTCCCCGTTTCCGAAACTGATTTTTGACTGCTTTCCCAAGGAACTTCCACCTGTTAGCACAGGGACAAGTGTATTGCACGCTGAGAGCAGCAAGAGCCTGTATAGGTGGTGGTTATCTCAAGTTCTTGGTATTCCTC